>NW_026967706.1:0-196000 GCF_028390025.1 Pseudophryne corroboree
GCAAAACCAGGTTGATATTTGCCATGTAAAGGATTGCCACCATGGGCATGTGTAGAAGGGGCACTGCTACTGTTGGCATTATGTATGTAAGCTGCACTGATATGGTGGTTATGTGTATAAAGGGCACTGCGACTGTGGGTATTATTATTATTATTATTACATGCGGTGTAATGACAATAAGATAGTGCTACTGTGTGGCGTATTTTGATTTGGGGTGCTATTGTGTGGCCATGCCCCTTCCTTGTGATACCACACCTTCTTTTTTTAAGGAGCGCACTGTCCCTTTATTAAGTATTGGAGAGAGGGCCCAAATTAATAGTTTGCAGGGAGGCGCCAAACACCCTAGCACTGGCCCTTTGGTAGGGGACAGGATTTGCTTCTGCTTGTGCACATATGTTATGATTGCCAGCCAACAGCACTGGTTTTGCCTATAACACTAACTATAAATATTTTGAATTGGTCCTGGACCACCAATCCAAGGCACCCCTGCAAGTGTCCTGAGGCACCCCAGGGTGCAGTTTAAGAAACCACTGGTCTAGTGAGTACCCAGGATAATTATTGTAGCTGGTCTGCGGGTAACAGCTCTCAGATCCACTTCTAGAAAAAATGCAGCAATGTAATTTGAGTGACAAACTGCAGAGATGAACCCTTTCTGTGACTGCTGCACAGGGATCACACAAACTCTATTCATAGGGCTGACTTCACTTAGGGGAGATGTTCTCACCCCGCAAAGAAGTGCGAGTATATACCGCACTTACGGTACCATTGGATTTACAGATATTTTCTTGCAATACACTATGGGGGTCATTCTGAGTTGATTGCTCGCTAGCAGTTTTTAGCAGCCATGCAAACGCATTGTCGCTGCCCACTGGAGAGTGTATATTCACTTTGGAGAAGTGCGAATACTTGAGTAGCAGAGCGCCTGCAAAATCGTTTCAAAATAAGACCAGCACTGTAGTTACACTTCGTGTGCGTTGATTCTAACAACCGAGGGACGGCTTTTGATGTCACACACCCATCCAGCGAATGCCCAGCCACGTCTGCATTTCTTCTGCCACGCCTGCATTTTTCCAAGCACTCCCTGAAAACGGTCAGTTGACACCCAGAAACGCCCTCTTTCTGTCAATCTCCTTGTGGCCTGTTCTGTGATTGGAATAATCGCTAGAACTAGTGCAAAACCACAATGGACTTTGTACCCGTACGATGCGCATGCACATTACGGAGCATGCGCATGCACAGATTAGCCATTTTTTTTCAACTGATTGCTACGCAGCGAACAACGGCAGCATGCGATCAACTCGGAATGACCCCCTATATACATAGAAACATGGATTTTTACTGCAGGAGTTATGGTTAGTTTAGGGGTATCGGTTAGGGTCAACAGAGGTGTAGCTAGGGGTCCAAGCGCCCCTGGCAAAGTAAGGCACTGGCGCCCCCCCTATCGATAAAGCATTGCAGTCCATTGGCGGTTACCATGTTGGAGCCACAGCAACTGACCCCCTCCCCCACACGCTGCCCTACATCATCGGCTGGGATTCACTGTTGGTGTGAAGCCACTGGGAACAGTCTGGTAGCATTAGCAGAAGTCTTTGTCATAGATAGGGAAGGCAGAAGGTTAACTAGCTAATAGCAGTCTGTTGGCAGCAGAGGCTGGGCGGGGGGCTGAGAATGAGCCAACGCTGATCAGTGTCCAGTCTGCTCAGACAAAAATATTTTGTGATCAGGGCTGGTTCTAGACCAAAGGAGCCAAAGGCAAAAATTTCCTTTGGCACCCCCCCCCCCCCACACACACACATACACACACACACACACACACACACCAAAAAAGAACATATCCCAGTTTAACATAACGCTATGTGGTGCAAGGTGTGGAGCTGGTCACTTGTATCAGACCTCTGACATTTGCCTTTTCACCCATATTGCATACTTTTTCTTGCAGGTTGTGTCTTAATTCAAGAAGTGTTCTAAGTACTTCAGCTTAGTATCTTTACTGACCCCTCTTTACCCCACACTACATAACTGACCCCTCTATACCCTACACTACATCACTGACCTTTCTATTAGAGATGAGCGCCTGAAATTTTTCGGGTTTTGTGTTTTGGTTTTGGGTTCGGTTCCGCGGCCGTGTTTTGGGTTCGACCGCGTTTTGGCAAAACCTCACCGAATTTTTTTTGTCGGATTCGGGTGTGTTTTGGATTCGGGTGGTTTTTTCAAAAAACCCTAAAAAACATCTTAAAACATTGAATTTGGGGGTCATTTTGATCCCATAGTATTATTAACCTCAATAACCATAATTAACACTCATTTTCAGTCTATTCTGAACACCTTACACCTCACAATATTATTTTTAGTCCTAAAATTTGCACCGAGGTCGCTGGATGACTAAGCTCAGCGACCCTAGTGGCCGACACAAACACCGGGCCCATCTAGGAGTGGCACTGCAGTGTCACGCAGGATGTCCCTTCCAAAAAACCCTCCCCAAACAGCACATGACGCAAAGAAAAAAAGAGGCGCAATGAGGTAGCTGTGTGAGTAAGATTAGCGACCCTAGTGGCCGACACAAACACCGGGCCCATCTAGGAGTGGCACTGCAGTGTCACGCAGGATGTCCCTTCCAAAAAACCCTCCCCAAACAGCACATGACGCAAAGAAAAAAAGAGGCGCAATGAGGTAGCTGACTGTGTGAGAAAGATAAGCGACCCTAGTGGCCGACACAAACACCGGGCCCATCTAGGAGTGGCACTGCAGTGTCACGCAGGATGTCCCTTCCAAAAAACCCTCCCCAAACAGCACATGACGCAAAGAAAAATAAAAGAAAAAAGAGGTGCAAGATGGAATTGTCCTTGGGCCCTTCCCACCCACCCTTATGTTGTATAAACAAAACAGGACATGCACACTTTAACCAACCCATCATTTCAGTGACAGGGTCTGCCACACGACTGTGACTGAAATGACGGGTTGGTTTGGACCCCCACCAAAAAAGAAGCAATTAATCTCTCCTTGCACAAACTGGCTCTACAGAGGCAAGATGTCCACCTCATCATCATCCTCCGATATATCACCGTGTACATCCCCCTCCTCACAGATTATCAATTCGTCCCCACTGGAATCCACCATGTCAGCTCCCTGTGTACTTTGTGGAGGCAATTGCTGCTGGTCAATGTCTCCGCGGAGGAATTGATTATAATTCATTTTAATGAACATCATCTTCTCCACATTTTCTGGATGTAACCTCGTACGCCGATTGCTGACAAGGTGAGCGGCGGCACTAAACACTCTTTCGGAGTACACACTTGTGGGAGGGCAACTTAGGTAGAATAAAGCCAGTTTGTGCAAGGGCCTCCAAATTGCCTCTTTTTCCTGCCAGTATAAGTACGGACTGTGTGACGTGCCTACTTGGATGCGGTCACTCATATAATCCTCCACCATTCTATCAATGGTGAGAGAATCATATGCAGTGACAGTAGACGACATGTCCGTAATGGTTGTCAGGTCCTTCAGTCCGGACCAGATGTCAGCATCAGCAGTCGCTCCAGACTGCCCTGCATCACCGCCAGCGGGTGGGCTCGGAATTCGGATTTGGGATTTCGAAGAATGCACAGTTCTTTGCTGTGCTGCTTTTGCCAGCTTGAGTCTTTTCATTTTTCTAGCGAGAGGCTGAGTGCTTCCATCCTCATGTGAAGCTGAACCACTAGCCATGAACATAGGCCAGGGCCTCAGCCGTTCCTTGCCACTCCGTGTGGTAAATGGCATATTGGCAAGTTTACGCTTCTCCTCCGACAATTTTATTTTAGGTTTTGGAGTCCTTTTTTTTCTGATATTTGGTGTTTTGGATTTGACATGCTCTGTACTATGACATTGGGCATCGGCCTTGGCAGACGACGTTGCTGGCATTTCATCGTCTCGGCCATGACTAGTGGCAGCAGCTTCAGCACGAGGTGGAAGTGGATCTTGATCTTTCCCTAATTTTGGAACCTCAACTTTTTTGTTCTCCATATTTTATAGGCAGAACTAAAAGGCACCTCAGGTAAACAATGGAGATGGATGGATTGGATACTAGTATACAATTATGGACTGACTGCCACGGTTAGGTGGTATAAAAAAACCACGGTTAGGTGGTATATAATACAATTATGGATGGACGGACTGCCTGCCGAGTTCCGACACAGAGGTAGCCACAGCCGTGAACTACCGCACTGTACACTGGTTGATAAAGAGATAGTAGTATACTCGTAACAACTAGTATGACACTATGACGACGGTATAAAGAATGAAAAAAAAACCACGGTTAGGTGGTATATATTATAATAATAATACAATTATGGATGGACGGACTGCCTGCCGACTGCCGACACAGAGGTAGCCACAGCCGTGAACTACCGCACTGTACACTGGTTGATAAAGAGATAGTAGTATACTCGTAACAACTAGTATGACACTATGACGACGGTATAAAGAATGAAAAAAAAACCACGGTTAGGTGGTATATATTATAATAATAATACAATTATGGATGGACGGACTGCCTGCCGACTGCCGACACAGAGGTAGCCACAGCCGTGAACTACCGCACTGTACACTGGTTGATAAAGAGATAGTAGTATACTCGTAACAACTAGTATGACACTATGACGACGGTATAAAGAATGAAAAAAAAACCACGGTTAGGTGGTATATATTATAATAATAATACAATTATGGATGGACGGACTGCCTGCCGACTGCCGACACAGAGGTAGCCACAGCCGTGAACTACCGCACTGTACACTGGTTGATAAAGAGATAGTAGTATACTCGTAACAACTAGTATGACACTATGACGACGGTATAAAGAAAGAAAAAAAAATACCACGGTTAGGTGGTATATATTGTAATACAATTATGGATGGACGGACTGCCTGCCGAGTTCCGACTGCCGACACAGAGGTAGCCACAGCCGTGAACTACCGCACTGTACTGTGTCTGCTGCTAATATAGACTGGTTGATAAAGAGATAGTATACAATACATACAACAATATACTACTATACTGGTGGTCAGGCACTGGTCACCACTAGTCACACTGGCAGTGGCACTCCTGCAGCAAAAGTGTGCACTGTTTAATTTTAAATTAATATAATATTATGTACTCCTGGGGGCTCCTGCTATAACAACCTGCAGTGCTCCCCAGTCTCCCCCACAATTATTATAAGCTTTGCCTTTTATACATTGATGTGCAGCACACTGGGCTGAGCTGAGTGCACACAGACTGAGTCACACTGTGTGACTGGCTGCTGCTGTGTATCGTTTTTTTTCAGGCAGAGAACGGATATAGCAGAGAACGGATATATTATATTAAAATAAATAAAAGTTAACTAACAACAACTGCACTGGTCACTGTGGTAAACTCTGTCTGACTCTGCACAATCTCTCTCTCTCTTCTAATCTAATTTCTAATGGAGAGGACGCCAGCCACGTCCTCTCCCTATCAATCTCAATGCACGTGTGAAAATGGCGGCGACGCGCGGCTCCTTATATAGAATCCGAGTCTCGCGAGAATCCGACAGCGTCATGATGACGTTCGGGCGCGCTCGGGTTAACCGAGCAAGGCGGGAGGATCCGAGTCTGCTCGGACCCGTGAAAAAAACATGAAGTTCGTGCGGGTTCGGTTTCAGAGAAACCGAACCCGCTCATCTCTACTTTCTATAACCATCACTGCATTACTGACCCCTCTATACAGTACACTGACCTCTATATACCTGCTAGTACATCCCTGATGCCTATATTCCCTACGCTACATCCCTGACGCCTCTATTCCCTACGCTACATCCCTGACGCCTCTATTCCCTATGCTACATCCCTGACGCCTCTATACCCTACGCTACATCCCTGATGCCTCTATTCCCTACGCTACATTCCTGATGCCTCTATAACCTACGCTACATCCCTGACGCCTCTATACCCTACGCTACATCCCTGACGCCTCTATACAGTACAATGCATTACTGATCCCTCTAGACCATACATCCTCATTACATCAGAGAGATAGTGAAACACTGGAAAAAATAAGGATAAAGTGGACTACAGAAACTGATGCTCTAAACAAAGGAGAGAGAGAGAGAGAAAAGCACAAGGATAAGTGGGCAATCGGAACACCATAGAGAGAGGAGAGATAGAAATGCCTGAAAAAGTAAAGGGGGTTGGGTATGGCATCCGGCGCTCGGGATTCCAGCAGTCACATGATACCTAATCCTAATCCTCTGGGGGGGGTGGCGGATAGGGCTAACCCTCAGGGGGTGGCAGCTAGGACTAACCCCCCCCCCCTCCTAGTGCCTTCCCTAACACCCGCTCCCCCGGTCCTAACCCTCCCTCCAATACTCGCCTTCGGGATGTTGGCTGTCTGTGTGCCGGCACCAGTCTCCCAAGTGGTGTCAGGATTCCAACATCGGTCAAATGACCGCCGGTATACCGTCTGCCGGGATGGTAAATGTATCCTGAGGACAGGTAGTGAGTGTGGAGGGATAGGTGGTTCAGTAAAATGTAACAGCTCAAACTGCGATCATTCACTGATAAATTGATTTATAGCTCTCCCTTTTTAACCATTGCAGTCATAAAAGCAATGTTTTTTAAACTTTTAAATAAAGCTTGTTAGCATCCCCAGCACACTGTATATGCTGGGAGATGTAGTTCTCAATATGAAAACATTTAATTACTGTATGAACTCTAATTCCCCAACTGAAACCTCTCACAAACACACACTCCTAAATCTAGTACACACACACACACATTTCCCCAGTACTGACAACTCTCATCACTTCCACACACTGACAACTCCCTCCTGCTCCTCTCCCCACTGACACTGACAGCTCCCTCACAGTCACACACATCCTCCACCCCCCCACCCCCCCCCACACACACACTGATAGCACACATGCACAAATCCCCCCCTCCTCGACACTAACTGTCACGGACTGCTTGGGCAGCAGGGGGCAGGCTCTGACTTGAAGTGCTGAAATTCAACAGCTCTCTCGAACTTGCAAGGCATGGCTGTGCAGCTGTCTCCAGCCATCTCCTTGCCCACTGTGTAATTTGTGGCGTTCTCTGATGTTCCCCGCTCTGCCTCTACAACCGGCACATAATGTACAGCAGTGGTGACTCCTGAGTATGGGCCTGGAGAACTCCGCCTACCGGGGGGTAGGGATTAATAATTTCAAAGGGGCAGAGCTAGGAGTGAAGCAGTGGACAGCAGTTGAGGGGCGTTTCAAACTGTAACAGGGTTGGGACAATTTCAGTATCCTTCCCTCACCGTCTAATTGGTCAGTCCCACGCTGATTGCCATGGCGCCCTTTCGAGACTGCAGAACTCTATCCCTTAGCCACGGTTGGCACAGCTGGATGGTGCCCCTGGCAAGTGCCATCCTGGCCAAGGGGTAGATACGCCCCTGAGGGTCAGGGCCAGCAACAGAAATCTCGGGGCCCAGTACACTGATATCTCTGGGGCCCCCTCAACCCCCCCTTAACTTGGCAGAGGGATCTTTAAAAAAAATTGAGCCTTTGACTCGGACCGTCAGTGAGGCCGGCAGGTGGTTTTCATACTGGGCTATCCAGCTCTTCGGTGGCGGTGGCAGGGACATTCAGAAAAGGGCCAGCACAGCAAAATGCATAATAATGGCAATACAGTATGGACCACAGGGACTGGACAAAGTGATGGGGTAAAAGGAGGGGGGAGGGTTTAGTTGGCCTGTTAATTGTTTTCCTGCTTAAATTGAGCAGTTGGTGGATACACTTTAAAAAGCAATATTGGCACTGTGGCCCCATTATTTCTGTTCTTAATACTTGGAGCCCTGAACAAGTGTCCCCTTTGTCCCCCCTGTCACCGGGCCTGTTCAGGCGTTACCTATGGAGAAGCTGCGACATGACATCCTAGGACACGATACTGCACCATGCATCACCATTATATTTCAGTGTGCCTTGTCAATATTTAAATCTTGTTCTGTGTGACGTGAGTTGTAAATGGTTGAAAATCTCTGTGCTACAGTATCGTCACCATGTAGTTATAACAACACCGCAAAACCACCAAAAGACGTGTTTTGGTAGAGGGACTGCTGGAGGGGCCCATTGGGGCCCCCAGTTTGCTACCCCACCCCAGTATACCTGTGCTGTAGCCAGTGGAAGGGGCACTATCTTCCCGGTGATCTCTTCGGGAAGATGGTGCCGCACATAGAAAGCAAAGACTCTGGCTGCACTCTCCTGCCCTCGCTCTAAGCAAGGTGATCGGGCCACAAAAGGACCCCTGTCGGACCTCGGCCTGTGGGCCACAAAAGGATGCATTGGGGGCGGCATGCGGCCCATGGGTTTGACACCCCTGCCCTAGAGTATCAAAATTTGTTTCACGGCACCCCTAGGCCAAAGTTTTTTTTATTGAGAAATTCAGAAAAAAATATAAAATTAAGTAAATTGTGTTTATAGCATGTCATCCTCAGGTTCAGTTATGTTGTGAGGGAATGGTTTTGCCACTTTAATAAAGTATAAATAATTTTAATTGGTCCTGGACCACCAAACTATGCTACCAGTGCAAGAACCCCAGTTTGGAAACTACTGCCATAAAATAAACCTTTTTTGTTTTTTTTAAACTACATGTAATACACCTTAGATCTCAGTTCCTAAAAGGTTTTAAACCCTTGCATACAGTAAACTACACATATTTAAAAATCCTACACCGGGCACAAGTGCTCACGGGCCAATTTCATGGCAGTTTGGGATAGGAGGGCATTGTGGATTCACCAAGGGAATGCTGATGCTGACTCCAAGAAGAAAGGGAGTCTCTTCCCTATGAAGGTGAAGCCTTGTTTGGCGACGGCCTAGTTAATTTGATCTCGGCAGCTCCCGCAGGTAAGTCATCCTTCTTGCCCTATGTTCCCTCTCAACGGATGAAGACGCATCATTATCTGACGCAGTCATTTCGGCCCAATAGATATGCAAGAAGTTAAGATTCCCCTTTCTTTGCAGGTAGAGGAAGGAAAAGAGGGAAGAGGTCTGTAGCCTCTTCAAGATCGCAGGAGCAGAGATCGTCCTCTGCTTCTGCCAAATCCACTGCATGACGCTGGGGCTCTCTTGCAGGAGCCCGCACCAGTGGGGGGCACGTCTAAAACTCTTCAGTCAGTTCTAGATTCATTCGGACCTGGACTCGTGGGTTTTACAAATAGTGTCCCAAGGGTACAAACTGGGGTTTCAAGACGTTCCCCCTCACCGATTGTTCAAATCAGCCTTAGTCAGCAGGGAGAAGGTTTTTATTCAAGCCTCTTCGTGGTCCCGAAGCCGGACGGCTCAGTCAGACCAATCTTAAATCTGAAATCCCTTAATTTCTACCTAAAGAAATTCAATTTCAAGATGGAATCTCTCAGGGTAGTGATCTCCAGTCCGGGGGATAAAGGAGATTTCATGGTTTTGGTAGACATAAAGGATGCCTACTTATATGTTCCCATTTAGCCACTGCATCAAGCTACCTGAGGTTTGCAATTCAGGATTGTCATTACCAATTTCAGACGTTGCCGTTTGGTCTGTCCACGGCTCCGAGGATTTTCACCAGGGTGATGGCGGAAATGATGGTCCTCCTTCGCAAGCAAGGAGTCACAATTATCCCGTACTTGGATGATCTCCTGATAAAGGCGAGATCCAGGGACCAGTTGGTGCAAAACATCTACTCTCCCTGACAGTTCTTCAACAACATGGTTGGCTCCTAAACTTGCCAAAATCGCAGTTGGTCCCAATGACGCGGTTGTTGTTTTTGGGAGTGATACTGGACACAGAAGAGGTTTTCTTCTAGTGGAAAGGCTCTGGAGATCCAGAGTCTGGTCAAACAAATTCTGAAACCAGCAAGAGTGTTAATCCATCAATGCATTCAGTTGCTGGGGAAGATGGTTGCGGCCTACGAGGCCATTCAGTTTGGCAGGTTCCATGCCAGAGTGTTCCAGTGGGACCTGTTGGACAAGTGGTCCGGATCCCACCTACACATGCACCGGAGGATAATCCTGTCTTCCAAGACCAGAATCTCACTCCATTGGTGGCTGCACAGTTCTCACCACCTAGAGGGGCGATGGTTCGGGATCCAGGACGGGATCCTAGGGACCACGGATGCAACCCTCCGAGGCTGGAGAGCAGTCACACAGGGGGAAAACATCCAAGGAAGATGGTCAAGTCTTCCTTGGATGTTTTCATCTCCACATAAATGTTCTGGAGTTAAGGGCCATTTAATAACTGCAGACACAGTACGCACTGGGACGGGTGCCCAGCATCCTCTACGGAATAAGAGAAAAGGATTTACCGGTAGGTATTAAAATCCTATTTTCTCTAACGTCCTAGAGGATGCTGGGGACTCCGTAAGGACCATGGGGATAGACGGGCTCCGCAGGAGACATGGGCACTTTAAGAAAGACTTTAGTTCTGGGTGTGCACTGGCTCCTCCCTCTATGCCCCTCCTCCAGACCTCAGTTTGATACTGTACCCAGTGGAGACTGGGTGCTTTTCAGGAGCTCTCCTGAGCTTTCTGACAGAAAGTATTTTGTTAGGTTTTTAATTTTCAGGGAGCACTGCTGGCAACAGACTCCCTCATCGAGGGACTGAGGGGAGAGAAGCAGCCCTACTCTCTGAGTTGCAAGGTCCTGCTTCTTAGGCTACTGGACACCATTAGCTCCAGTGGGATTGGTATGCAGGATCTCACCCTCGCCGTCCGTCCCAGAGCCGCGCCGCCGTCCCCCTCGCAGAGCCGGAAGATAGAAGCCGGGTGAGTATGAGAAGAAAAGAAGACTTCAGAGGCGGCAGAAGACTTCATGATCTTCACTGAGGTAACGCACAGCACTGCAGCTGTGCGCCTTTGCTCCCATACACCTCACATACTCCGGTCACTGTAAGGGTGCAGGGCGCAGGGGGGGCGCCCTGGGCAGCAATATAAACCTCTTTCGCAAAAATATAACATATATACAGCTGGGCACTGTATATGTATAAGCCCCCACCAATTTTACAGTTTAAGCGGGACAGAAGCCCGCCTCCGAGGGGGCGGGGCTTCTCCCTCAGCACTCAACAGCGCCATTTTTTCTCCACAGCACCGCTGAGAGGAAGCTCCCCGGACTCTACCCTGCTTATACCACGTTAGACAAGAGGGTTGAAAAGAGGGGGGGGCACATAATTCGCAAATTACATACAGCAGCACTACTGGGCAAACATTAAGTTACTGTTTTATTCCTGGGTTATATAGCGCTGGGGGGGGGTGCTGGCATACTCTCTCTCTGTCTCTCCAAAGGGCCTTGTGGGGAAACTGTCTTCAGAAAAAGCATTCCCTGTGTGTGTAGTGTGTCGTACACGTGTGTCGACATGTCTGAGGAAGAAGGCTATATTAGAGAGGAGCGGGAGCAAATGAATGTGGTGTCTCCGCCGACAGCTGATTGGATGGATATGTGGAATGTTTTAAATGCTAGTGTAAACTCATTGCACAAAAGATTAGACAAGGCAGAAGCTTTGGGACAGTCAGGGTTTAAACCCATGCCTGATCCTATGTTGCAGGGACTGTCAGGGTCTCATAAGCGCCCACTATCCCAGATTGTTGACACAGATACCGACACGGATTCTGACTCCAGTGTCGATTACGATGATGCAAAGTTACAGCCAAAATTGGCAAAATCCATTCGATTTATGATTATGGCAATAAAAGATGTTTTGCACATCACAGAGGAACCCCCTGTCGCTGACAAGAGGGTACATATGTACAAGGGTAAGAAGCCTGAGGTAACCTTTCCCCCCTCACACGAGCTGAACGAGTTATGTGAAAAAGCTTGGGAATCTCCAGATAAAAGACTGCAGATTTCCAAAAGGATTCTTATGGCGTATCCTTTCCCATCAACGGATAGGTTACGATGGGAATCCTCCCCTAGGGTGGACAAAGCATTAACACGCTTATCCAAGAAGGTAGCCCTCCCGTCCCAGGATACGGCTACCCTCAAAGAGTGTGCTGACCGCAAACAGGAGATTACCCTGAAGTCCATTTATACACATTCAGGTACCTTACTCAGACCGGCAATTGCGTCGGCCTGGGTGTGTAGTGCTGTAGCGGCATGGACAAATACCTTATCTGAGGGGATGGATAGCCTAGACAAGGATACTATTTTATTGACCCTGGGGCATATAAGAGATGCTGTCCTATATATGTGTGTATGCAAACTACAGGTGGTGCTGCAGGGCCCACACCCTTTTACTTGTCTTGTAGAGCAGCTCTGAAGCTGTTACAGTGCCCAGCTGCTGCAAGAAATCAGCTTGAATGCTTCAGGGGCTTGGGCATGGCCAACATGAGCCCCACACCGAAGGAGGGTGGGGGTGTTTAATGCAAACTTGGGGTTATCCAAGCGCCGCAAAAGGCCGCCATGCCCTGCATGCCCCTTTTCTCTTTTCATATACAGATGAGGGTTCCAGCCAACTTTGGCCCACTGCTTGGATGACATCACCGTATGCAAATCCGTCTGCTGCAGACCTTCCCCCAGGAATGATTGCAATAGTTGTTGCATATGGTTTAATGTCTGAGGGTGCTTCAGTATTAGGCAGCCTTCCGCCCTCCCATGTTCATCTGAAAAGATGTGGTCTCCCTGCAGTTGTTGTCCCCAGACGAGAGTTCCCTTGTGCTTCCTCAGTTAAATCTCCTTAACTTGACGGGGGTGTGCCCGAGCAGTCGCCCTCCCCAGCCCTATCCCAACACATACTTATCTTGCATATGAGATCTCTTGTTTATGAAGATAGTTCTCACAGGTTGAGGTTCATCCTGGCCCCGCTCCCCGCTGGAGATCGCTGATGGGGACAGCAGCGGGGCTTCAGCAGAAGGGTGAGTATGTGTGGCCAGAGACCTCCCTTCCCATGTGCAGGCCTGCAGAGTCTGCCGCGCAGGATGGGGCATGTGGCACTCTCCCTCCCAGGGGCTCTTCCAGATGTAGCTCCTCAGCAGTATTTTTCCCGGGCTGCGCGGCGCTCTCCCCGACTGGCATCCGCCCTGGAACACTGCCTTCCTCAATGCAACATCAGCAGGGGGCCCTGGCCTCATCACCATCCCAGGTCTTTCTCATGTATGTATCATGTATGTGTGTGTGATATATGTATGAATCATATATGTTTGTGATGTATATATATATATTCCATAGACAAAAAACCTTACGGTTTCACATGTCCCATTAAGGCTTCTTAGACATGATCGAAATTTCAGAAACCTGTTGTAACTCTTCCACTCAAACTCCAAAAAGCAATGAAATTCCGATCATTAAGGCTGACGCCTTAATGGACGTGTTCCTTGCGCAATACAGATATGGTATGCCATCACAGCCTGTGGGTAAGTGCAGATTCAGCACTCTCACAGAGTGAGATTGCTGTCACTCACACAATGGTGGAGCTGCTAATTCACAGATTTGTGTGCTCATTGGAATACACACATGCAGTCTATGCAACTGAAGGTCTGAGCAGTTTTGTGGTGCTCCCATCCCACACAGTGCCCACAACCATCCCATTCAGTCAACACAACAAAGCCACCTTGTTACAACATCCTTCTAACTCCATACATCCATCTCACTTAGTATACACATTTAGCTCCCTCAAACATCTTGGTTAATTGCTAAACTATAATACCCCATCTACGGTCTATGCATCTACACTTACTTCCCCTATACACCCCCATGCTGCCCGGTCTTCCCCAATCCCTACTGCTGTGTTCTCCCATCTGTGCTAGTCTGTACTAACTTATCTGTACCATCTGTCTTTCCCCACCTGTGCATTGTCTGTACCACCGTTTCCTTCTCTCTGTGCTGCTCAGTGTTTCCTTCTTCAACGTCACTCTGCCTCCTCCAGTACATGGCACACTGTCTTCTCTCCCATCTGCACCAGTTTTCTACCCATCCATGCCAGTGTTTTCAACCCATCTGCACCATTTCCCCCATCTGCACCGCTCTGTCTCCCTTCCCATACTTGCTGCTTAATCTACCCCCTATCCACACCACTCTTACCCTATTCATGTAGCTGACATCCTGAAGGTAAATTTAGTGGATCCTGCGCTCTTGGCAGGGGGATAACCGCCACAGCCCACCCCCCAGTGGTCCGGAAACGCCTCCGTTGTGCAGACCATGCCCTGCCAATGGCATTCTAACGCTGTTTGCACGCCCCCCTCCTTCCCCGCAACCACCTCTGCCTATCAATCAGGCAGGGTGATAGCATCTCACTGGGCTCCTGGGGTACGCACGCGCAGTGCGGCCATTGCACGTGCGCACCTCACAAACTAATTCAGACTGCAATCGCTGCTGCTGCTGCGGTCTGAATTACCCCCTGTGTTTCTCTGTCCCCCCCATTAGTGCTGCTTAGTGTTCCCTCTATCCACACACTTCTGTTCCCCCATCCACACCGCTCTCCTCCCTCCAATCAACAACACTCTTACCTCATCTGAGCAGCTTTGTCTTCCGCTCAGACCTTCAGTTGCATAGACATGTTTGAGGGAGCTAAATGTGTATACTAAGTGAGATGGATGTATGGAGTTAGAAGGATGTTGTAACAAGGTGGCTTTGTTGTGTTGACTGAATGGGATGGTTGTGGGCACTGTGTGGGATGGGAGCACCACAAAACTGCTCAGACCTTCAGTTGCATAGACTGCATGTGTGTATTCCAATGAGCACACAAATCTGTGAATTAGCAGCTCCACCATTGTGTGAGTGACAGCAATCTCACTCTGTGAGAGTGCTGAATCTGCACTTACCCACAGGCTGTGATGGCATACCATATCTGTATTGCGCAAGGAACACGTCCATTAAGGCGTCAGCCTTAATGATCGGAATTTCATTGCTTTTTGGAGTTTGAGTGGAAGAGTTACAACAGGTTTCTGAAATTTCGATCATGTCTAAGAAGCCTTAATGGGACATGTGAAACCATAAGGTTTTTTGTCTATGGAATTTCATCGCTTTTTTTAAATTTATTTTTTTCATTCAGAAATGTAAAATTTCACTGTAAGAATAAACATTTGATTTTTTAAATGTTTAATGAAAATGTTCGTATAACATCACTGTTCTGTGCAAAATTATTTTATTAACCAAACCAAATTGTTTAAGGTCCGTACACACTTAACGATTTAATGAGCGACGTCGCTCATTTTATCGTTAAGTGTGTATGCAGCCAGCGACAAACGATGCGCGGCCCCGCGGGTCGGCAACAATCTTCGCTGTCGGTAGGGCATGCAGGAAGGATGTGGACTGTCGTCCACGACCTTCATGCAGGGCTGGCGGGGGCGTGACGTCACTGAGCGATATGAGCGGTCATATCGCTCAGTGTGTACAGTCGGCCGCCGGCCGGCCCGGGAGGGGAAACATTAGACGATGTCGCTCACAGAGCGACATCGTTTAATGTGTACGGGCCTTTAGACTTTGGTCAAAATATTTTGCTGCCTTTGCAGCTGATGCAGGGAGGGGGGTAGGCGGCAGCAGCCTGTAACTGAGGCTGGAGGTAGGCGTGAAATGCATTGCTTGTACGTGTGAGTGCGTGGTGTCAGGTGCTGCGCGTGTATATGTGTGTGTGTGTCAGGTGCTGCCTGTGTATGTGTGTGTCAGCTCCTGTGTGTATGTGTGTGTCAGGTGCTGCGTGTATATATGAGTGTGTCTGATGGTGCGTGTGTATGCATCAGCTGCCGCACGTGTGTGTGTGTGTGTGTCAGGTGTTGCGGGTGTATATGTGTGTGAGTATCAGGTGCTCCGCGTGTGTACAAGTGTATGTCTGGTGCTGTGCATGAATACGTATGTCTGTGTCAGGTGCTGCACGTGTCTATGTGTGTGTGAGTAAGGCACTGCGTGTGTATGTGTGTGTCTGATGGTGTGCGTGTATATGTATGTGTCAGGTGCTGCGTGTATATGCATGTGTCAGGTGCTGCGTGTATATGCATGTGTCAGGTGCTGCATGTTTATTTTATTGTGTCTGATGGTACGTGTGTGTGTCAGGTGCCGCACGTGTATATGTGTGTGTGTCAGGTGTTGCGCGTGTATGTGTGGGTCAGGTGCTGCATGTTTATTTTATTGTGTCTGATGCTACGTGTGTGTGTGTCAGGTGCCGCACGTGTATGTGTGTGTGTCAGGTGTTGCGCGTGTATGTGTGGGTCAGGTGCTGCATGTTTATTTTATTGTGTCTGATGCTACGTGTGTGTGTGTCAGGTGCCGCACGTGTATGTGTGTGTGTCAGGTGTTGCGCGTGTATGTGTGTGTCAGGTGCCGCGCGTGTATGTGTGTGTCAGGTGCCGTTCCCCTTCTTCCCATCCCAGCTCTCTCTGTAGAATACAGCTCTGCACCCAGAGAGAGGGAAAGACTAGGGGGCTGATCACTGCACTGCTCACTTTTTGGTCATGAGTTCGGCCTCCTGTTTCTTCCAGTGCTGTGTTCCTGCAGCCTAGCCCTCCCTGTTGTGCCAGAGAATCAGCCCTTCCTTCCCCTGACAGAGAGAGAGAGCCCGAGGCAGAGACACTCTTCCCGTAGCTGGCCTACCCCCAGTACTTCAGCACTGGCCATGCGGCAGTCAACAAAGGAGACCAGCAGGGGGTTCTGGCAGCATCAGCTGTGGCCGCAGCTGGATCGGGGAGGCCTGCAGTGTCTGAGGTGGGCAACACTTCCTCCGCCGCTGTCACCTTCCCCTGCCGGAGAGAAAGCCAGAGACATACCCTTCCCGCAGCTGGGATACCCCTAGTACCTCAGCGCTGGACAGGCAGAAGTCTATGGAGGGGACCGGCAGGGGTTTCGGGCCGCAGCAGTAGCAGCGGCCGCAGTCAGATCAGGGAGGCCTGCAGGGTCAGAACTGGGCAGCACTTCCACCAACACTGTCACCTCTGTGCTGGGCATGTACACCAGTCCGTACGGACGGAGGTGTCCACAACAGGCAGCAGTATAATGAGTCAGACAAACTCATTACACGCTGCCCACTGCTGCGCCGCATGCCCTCGATGGAGGAAGCCTAGATGCGGTCCCCAGCGGCCCAGTGGCATCACCCTTCAACCCGGCACCTCACAATCAGCTGGGGATCTGCAGTAGCTTCATCTCTCTCTTCCTCTCCCTCTCTGACAGCACAGCAGCCCCTCTGGGTCCCATGTAGCTCTGCCCCCCTGCTCACAGTTCACTCGGCCTCTCCTGATTAAAAAGAAAATAAGAGCCTGACCTGCTGCTCAGATGCGAGGAGGGGACGGGCGGTAGGTCCTCTGTGAGTACACTACACAGTCAAAATTAACTCTGACTCCTCACAACAGTGTGGACTGCAGGCGACGTCAGATGCCAATTTGGGTGTGCTTGCCGCACTACCTGCCCATCAAGCCCAACGTGGCATTTTGTATTAGGAACCCTATAACAGCATTCCGACATCCCTCCCTATGACGCTGCCATCCATACACTGCCGCTCTCATACATCCGTACACCGCCACTCTCATACATCCGCACACTGCCGCTCTCACACAACTGTACACTGTTGCTCTCATACATCCATACACTGCCGCTCTCATACATCCGTACAACCCCGCTCTCATACATCCGTACAACCCCGCTCTCATACATCCGTACAACCCCGCTCTCATACATCCGTACAACCCCGCACTCTTACAGCCGTACTCTTACAGCCGCAGACTGCCGCACTCTTACAGCAGCACACCGCCGCACGCATACAGCCGCACACCATCGCACTCATACAGCCGCACACCGACGCAGTTATACAGCCGTACATTGCCGCTCTCATACATCCGCACACTGCCGCTCTCATACATCCGCACACTGCCGCTCACATCTATACATACATAGCCTCCATACATCTACACATCCAATCCCCGCGCAAGGGAACACTGAAATCACTATCACTTTTCCCCGGGGTGTGACCACAGCCAGCCACTACTCCGGCCACCTTCTTGTGACACCAAAATGCATCTTACCTATCATCAGGGTGGTGCTGCTGCTGGGGGCAGGTTGCTGCCTCAGTCTCCTAGTTGGTGCTGCGATTGGAGGGGGTACTGCTTCCCTGTGCTGCCACTGTCTCCCGGATCATCGTGCCGCTGGCTGAATTGCAGCTTGACGCTACTGCTGCCGGGAGTAACAGCTTCCTGACTGTTGTTGCTGGTGGCTGCCTACTGCTCATTGCCGCCGGAACACTGACCGGCTCGGCAGTGATGCTGGCGGAGGAGTAGTGGCGGTGGGGTGGTGCCTGCTCCCTTCCCTCGAGCATGCCGCAGTGTAAAAAAATAAATAATAGAGAGCATACCAGGGTGAGAGTCTGTATGGATCACAGTGATTACACGGGGCACAGCATAAGGACACCTTGCTGTGAGGGGCTCTGCCCACACAGATTGCTGCACCCTCTCTGATGTCAGCCGCTGCCCTCTCGTTCTCTGGGCGGCCAGTTCCAGTGTGAGGTAGGAGAGGAAGAGAACACACAGGTGTTAGGCGCCGTGGTCCGCGATGTCCTCGCGGCCCGGCGCCTAGCAACTAGGGACGCCGAGCGTGCTAGCCGCCGGCTCCCTAGCAACGCTAGGACGCCGGGCGCGCTGAGCCGCCTGGACCCTAGCAACGGGGACGCCACGGACGGACTGCGCTCCCCTTGCAGGGTCAATCAAGTGAACTACACACACACACTTGTCTTCTGGTCGTGCAGCAAGGCAGCTGCACGGCATTGTGCTAATCAGGCTCTGAACTTCTGATTGAAGGACTCCCTGCTAAATACCTTCTCAGTGCTTCACACAGACGCCGGTAATAGCTTCCTGCATGCTGCTTTGGTTTGCTGACGTCTGTTCCAGTTCTGCTGTGTCCGGTCATTCCTGTCCTCAGAGTTCCTGAATCTTAGTGTTGTCATCTCTTCCCAAGGAGTCTTCCAGTCCTCATTTACCCGCAACAGTCGCTAGAGGATCTCGTGTGGTTTTCGTGAGTGGCGGCTCTGCCGCGTGCTGCGGCCTAGGCCGCTTTATTTTGTATTCTGTGTTGGTGCATTTGCGGAGGTTTACGCTCCCACACTCCTCTCCGGAACTCGCCAGTGCCGGGTAGAAGAGTGGACAAGTGGGTATTTTGGTTGTCCTTTTCCCTGGCGGTTTTCCGCACATACTCTAGTTTAAAGTTAGTTTTGAGCCCCTGGCTTTGTTGTTTAGTAGAGGGCCCCTTGTTATCACCCTGTCTCGGATTTCTCTTTGTCTCCCATTAAGACCTGAGGGGGCATCGGAGTTGGGCAGACGTAATCCGCCCTTCAAACGCGGCTGCCATGGGCCCAAGCAACCATAGTCTCGCAAGAGATTTCTGACAGCACGGGCGAGACAACGGAGATAGGGCGCCAGGGGCTATTCCCGTTCCCACTCCCTTTCCAAGCATTACGTTCCAGTACTCAGGTCCTTGCTATAAGATATCCCCAGACCAGAGTATTGGAATCATAACAACAGGAGAGCAGCCCTGATATATAACAGAGGTGGAAGTTCTATAGGCAGCAGAGACGGAGACCAGCCAGCCAGTCTCCCAGTGCCCTGATCACTACACGCCGCCAGCACAGCATTACAGGAGGGTCCTATAGTGCTGCCCTGAGCTAACAGGTGTGTGTACCAGTGTGCTGCGCCCTGGTGTCTCTGAGAGGGGTGAGGTCACCGTGCCGCTTTAGTATATGGCTTTTCCTTAGTACTGTAAGTTACAGCCCTGCACTAGTAGTGGCAACTCTGCCCTATGTGAACCTGTGAGGTTATTTTCCTATTTACAGAATAACCGGGGAGAAGGCGGCCACATTGCGGCTCTCAAGAGAAGGCACTCTAGTACACCCCCTGCTGGCGGCCACTGCGCAGGCGCAACAAATTGAAATGCCCGATCTCTATAATGGGGCATATTTCTCTTAATTAAAAAAAACCTGTAACTTTCTGAAAAACCACAACCCCAAAAGGCACTTCACAGGGACATGCTCTATCTAATAAAACAAACCCCAAGTCATATATATATATATATATATATATATATATATATATATAATAAGATTTTACTCACCGGTAAATCTATTTCTCGTAGTCCGTAGTGGATACTGGGACTCCGTAAGGACCATGGGGAATAGCGGCTCCGCAGGAGACTTGGCACAACTAAAGAGAGCTTTAGGACTACCTGGTGTGCACTGGCTCCTCCCCCTATGACCCTCCTCCAGACCTCAGTTAGGATACTGTGCCCGGAAGAGCTGACACTAAGGAAGGATTTTGAATCCCGGGTAAGACTCATACCAGCCACACCAATCACACCGTACAACTCGTGATATTATACCCAGTTAACAGTATGACAACAACGGAGCCTCTGCACAGATGGCTCTCAACAATAACCCTTTTGTTAACAATAACTATGTACAAGTACTTGGGATGGGCGCCCAGCATCCACTACGGACTACGAGAAATAGATTTACCGGTGAGTAAAATCTTATTTTCTCTGACGTCCTAAGTGGATGCTGGGACTCCGTAAGGACCATGGGGATTATATCAAAGCTCCCAAACGGGAGGGAGAGTGCGGATGACTCTGCAGCACCGAATGAGCGAACTCCAGGTCCTCCTCAGCCAGGGTGTCAAACTTGTAAAATCTTGCAAATGTGTTTGACCCCGACCAAGTAGCAGCTCGGCAAAGTTGTAAAGCAGAGACCCCTCGGGCAGCCGCCCAAGAAGAGCCCACCTTCCTCGTGGAATGGGCTTTTACTGATCTAGAATGCGGCAGTCCCGCCGCAGAATGTGCAAGCTGAATTGTGCTACATATCCAGCGAGCAATAGTCTGCTTTGAAGCAGGAGCACCCATCTTGTTTGGTGCGTAGAGGATAAACAGCGAGTCAGTTTTCCTGACTCCAGCCATTCTGGAAACATAAATTTTCAGGGCCCTGACTACATCCAGCAACTTGGAATCCTCCAAGTTCCGAGTAGCCGCAGGCACCACAATAGGTTGGTTCAAATGAAACGCTGAAACCACCTTAGGCAGAAATTGGGGATGAGTCCTCAATTCCGCCCTATCCATATGGAAAATCACATAAGGGCTTTTACATGACAAAGCCGCCAACTCTGACACACGCCTGGCCGAAGCCAGGGCCAATAGCATGACCACTTTCGACGTGAGATATTTTAACTCCACGGTTTTAAGTGGCTCAAACCAATGTGATTTAAGGAAATCCAACACCACGTTGAGATCCCAAGGTGCCACTGGAGGCACAAAAGGAGGCTGAATATGCAGCACTCCTTTAACAAAAGTCTGAACTTCCGGCAGGGAAGCCAGTTCTTTTTGGAAGAAAATCGACAGAGCCGAAATCTGGACCTTAATGGACCCCAATTTGAGGCCCATATTCACCCCTGACTGTAGGAAGTGCAGGAATCGACCCAGTTGAAATTCCTCCGTTGGGGCCTTCCTGTCCTCACACCAAGCAACATATTTTCGCCATATGTGGTGATAATGTTTTGCGGTCACGTCCTTCCTGGCTTTGATCAGCGTAGGAATGACTTCCTCCGGAATGCCCTTTTCCTTCAGGATCCGGTGTTCAACAGCCATGCAACAAGGACTACCTCCTAGCAATTTACAACTCACGTCTCACAGAACAAGATTTAAATATTGACAAGGCACACTGAAATATAACGGTGATGCATGGTGCAGTATCGTGTCCTAGGATGTCATGTCGCAGCTTCTCCATAGGTAACGCCATCACATCTATTCTCTACGTCTGTGTCTGGGACACAGATTTATCCAACCTCACTCTGATATTATTGAAACTTTCACCCAGTCAGTTATTGGTGGTGCCAACAGGGCCACCATCATATGTCTGCATTCCTAATATAGTTTCCTCTTGGGAAAAACATTCAGCCACCGACATGTTGACACACATGTACCAAGTACCCACAGACACATCGGCTTATGGGGGATAGACCTACAGTAAATCTGTCAGAGGGACAGAGAGGATTTTTCAGCTCACAACCCAGCGCCAAAAGTACACAGTCTGGGAAATAATAAACTCTATAGTGATAGACTTGTAACGCTCTATAGATGTGCTGGTGAGGTGAGGAAGAAGCCCCGCCGCTGTAATGGCACGCTTCTGTCCCGCTCAGAAACAAATAATTAATTACGCTGGCGGGGTAAGGACAGTGCCCAGGCACTAATGTCCACTTTTGCCAGCCTTTTGTGAGGAATTTATGCTGCCCACGGTGCCCCCCCCCACCCACCCACATGCCCTGCACCCTGCAGTGCCTGTGTTTGTGTGGAAGCATGGCGCACAGCATTCCGCTCGCTGCGTGGTACCTCAGAATGCCGTCACTGGAGAAGAAGTCTTCTGTTCTTCTGCTACTCGCCTGTCTTCTGACTTCTGGCTCTGTAAGGGGGTGATGGCAGGCTACGGGAGTGGGCATCTAGGCGTACCCAGCGATCAGCACCCTCAGGAGCTAATGGTGTCCTGTCAGCCAGAAGCAGAGCCATTGAACTCACTAGAAGTTGGTCATACTTCTCTCCCCTAAGTTCCACGAAGCAGGGAGACTGTTGCCAGCAGCCTCCCTGAAAATAAGAAAAACTAACATAAGTCTTTTCAGAGAAACTCAGTAGAGCTCCCCTGTAGTGCATCCAGTCTCACTGGGCACAATTCTAAAACTGGAGTCTGGAGGAGGGGCATAGAGGGAGGAGACAGTTCACACCCTTTGAAAGTCTTAAAGTGCCCATGTCTCCTGCGGATCCCGTCTATACCCCATGGTTCTTAATGTGATCCCAGCATCCTCTAGGACGTATGAGAAAACAAATAACGCACACACGAGGAGGAGAGAACAAAGGAAGCTATAAGGAGGGGAGGGGAGGGGAGGGGAGGGGGGGGGAGGTAAGGTAGTAAAGGGATATTGGATAAACTACAACCTTATACATATTCATTAATGTACCAGTAGTTAGAAGTAGAAGAGCTCTAACAGAAACCACAAAGCTTATCTAAAGCCACACCACACTGGATATGCCCAATCTCATTTGATCTTTGAAGCAAAGCAGTATTGGACTTTGTTACTACCAAGCAGTCTCCCATCCATGTATTATCAGATTCTTTAGGTGTTTTTAAACTATCAACACCCTTTTCTTGGTACTGTACATTTAATTTTTACACATATTCTTTTATGTACCAGAAGTTAGAAGTAGAAGAGCTCTAACAGAAACCACGAGCTCATCTACAGCCACAGCACACTGGATTTGCCCAATCTCTCCTGATCATGGAAGCTGAGCAGTGTTGGTCCTGGTTTTAGTACTTGGATGGGAGACCACCAGGAAATACCAGGAGTTGTGTGTATTTTTACAATACCAACACCGTTCTCTTGATGCATTCCATTTTGAAACATTGGGGCAGATCTATTAAGCCTGGTGAACTGATAAAGTGCAAGGTGATAAAGTACCAGCCAGTCAGCTCCTAACTGTCATTTTTCAAACCCAGCCTGTGACATGGCAATTAGGAGCTGATTGGCTGGTACTTTATCACCATGCAAATTATCATTTCACCAGGTTTAATAAATCGTCCGCTTATTCATTTATGTACGAGTAGTTAGAAGTAGAAGAACTCTAACAGAAACCACTAAGCTCATCTACAGCCACACCACACTGTATATGCCCAATATCACCTGATCTTAGGCCTGGTTTGTTCTTGGATGTGAGACCACCTGGGAATACCAGGTGCTGTAGGTAGTTTTATACTACCAACACCGTTCTCTTGATGCATTCTATTTTGAAACTTATTCATTGATGTAGAAGTTAGAAACAGCAAAAATCATCTACAGCCGCATCACACTGGATATGTCCAATCCAGTGGCGTAACTAGAAATTTTTCTCCCCCAAGCCAAGAAATTCTTCGGCGCCCCCCCCCCCCCCCTTCATGCTCCATAATTGGGAGCAAGAAAGGGATAAATATGCGCGCGCCTAAGGCGCGCGCGTCAAAAAAGGGGCGTGGTTTTGTTGGAGTGGGCGTGGTTTCACATAAAGGGGGCGTGGCATTGCAGGAAAAGACTACCTTATACCCCAGTTTTGCAACCTGCACGCCCATACGTTGGCCACCACAGGAAAGAAAAATAATCCTGATTCATGCCCCTTACATTATTTGTCATTTTTCCTCCTTATAGTAATGCCCAGTATACATTATGCCACATACTGCAATGGCCCTTAGACATTATGCCGCACACAATAATGCACGACACAATATGCACACACTGTAATGCCCCCGACACATTATGCCACACACCGTAATGTCTGTGACACATTATGCCACACACCGTAATGCCTGTGACACATTATGACAGGAATCGCAATGCCCGTTATACATTATGCTACACACTGCAATGCCCCTGATACATTATAGCACATACAATGTCTGTGACACATTATGACACACACCGCAATGTCCGTGATACATTATGCCACACACTGCAATGCTCGATACATTATAGCACATACAATGCCTGTGACACATTATGCCACACACTGCAATGACCTTGAGACATTATACCACAATGCCCGTGATATAGTATACCATACACCGTAATGCCTGTGACACATACCGCAATGCCCTGCCCGTTATACCCTATGCCACACATCGCAATGCCCGTTATGTATTATGCCACACTGCAATGACCCTGAGACATTATACCACATACCACAATGCCCGTGATATAGTATACCACACACCGTAATGCCTGACACATTATGACACACACCGCAATGTCCGTGATACATTATGCCACACACTGCAATGACCCTGAGACATTATACCACATATCACAATGCCCGCGATATAGTATACCATACACCGTAATGCCTGCGACACATTATGACACACACCGCAATGTCCGTGATACATTATGCCACACACCGTAATGCCCATTACACATTAAGTCCTACAGTAAGGCTTCTAATTACTTTTCAATTACCTGCTCGTTGTCAGGGGTTTCATGCACTGGGTGTCATGCTCGTTGCCAGGGGTTTCATGCTCTTGGTTCCATGCACGGTGCCAGGGGTTTTCATGCTCAGGGTGTCATGCTCGTTGCCAGGGGTTTCATGCACTGGGTGTCATGCTCGTTGCCAGGTGTTTCATGCACTGGGTGTCATGCTCGTTGCCAGATGTTTCATGCACTGGGTGTCATGCTCGTTGCTAGGAGGTAGTCCTTGTTGCTAGGGCTGTGCTCCCAGTGCCACATATGTCCCCAGTGCCAGATATTCCCCCACGGTGCCAGGTACTTACATGCCCCAGTGCCAAATATAGTCGTCCCCCCCATGTGCCAGGTACACATATGCCCCCAGTGCCAGATATTCCCCCCCAGTGCCATATATGCCCCCAGTGCCAGATATTCCCCCCAGTGCCATATATGCCCCCCGTGCCATATATGCCCCCAGTGCCAGATCCCCCCCCGAGTGCCATATATGCCCCCAGTGCCAGATATTCCCCCCCAGTGCCATATATGCCCCAGTGCCAGATATCCCCCCCAGTGCCAGATATGCCCCCAGTGCCAGATATTCCCCCCAGTGCCAGAAATGCCCCAGTGCCAGATATTCCTCCCTCCCCCCCCCCGTGCCATATATGCCCCCAGTGCCAGATATTTACCCCCCCCCCCCCCCCCCCGCCGTCGCTTTTTGGAGGGACACGGAG
Organism: Pseudophryne corroboree; assembly: GCF_028390025.1. Classification (NCBI taxonomy): domain Eukaryota; kingdom Metazoa; phylum Chordata; class Amphibia; order Anura; family Myobatrachidae; genus Pseudophryne; species Pseudophryne corroboree. The sequence continues at coordinate 25,622 of NW_026967706.1, forward strand.
GGCACAGCTCGTCTCTCCTGTGTCCCTCCTGCTGCATCATCTCCGGCGGCCGCGGGTCTAATAGGGGGAAGTGCCGGTTCGTGAGCCAATTAGAGCTCACGGACGGCACTTCCCCCTATTAGACCCGCGGCCGCCGGAGATGATGCAGCAGGAGGGACACAGGGAGGCGCGCTGTGTGCCCTCCGTGTCCCTCCAAAAAGCAGCGGAGGGAAGGAGACTGCAGACTGACATGCGGACGCTCGTCCGCATGTCAGTCTGCTGTAAATCAGTGGCGCCCCCGCAGCCCCTCGCCCCCAAGCCACCGCGAGGACTGCGGGGGCAGTAGTTACGCCACTGGTCCAATCTCATCTGATGATGGAAGCTAAGCAGTGTTGTGCCTGGTTTGTTTTTGGATTTCAAGTCCTGCCTTCTGGTTTGGCCACGGCACCTCGGATATTCACCAAGGTCATGGCCGTGATGACGACCCTTCACCATCAGAGAATCAGGATCCTGCCAAATCTGGACGACTTGCTGATCCTGGTGAACTCCCAAGAGGTTCTCCACAGTTATCTGGAACTGGCGGTCCAATTCCTAAAAGTCCACGGGTGGCTCATCAACTGAAAAAAGTCCTCGCTGGTCCCTGCTCGGAACATTGTGCACCTAGGGGCACTGCTGGACACACACAGCCAACAATTGTTTCTGTCTCCAGAGAAAGTCCTGAAAATTCAGGACAGTATCGTCCTCTCTCGCCCAAGAGTGTTGATACACACAGCGATGCAAGTACTAGACCTCATGGTGTCGGCTTTCGATATGGTAGAGTACGCTCAATTTCATTACCGCCTTCTGCAGAGGTTAATCCTCTCCAAGTGGGACGGCCTGCCTCATCGGATGATGTCTCAAATGATCTCCTTGACTCCGGAGGTTCGTCTGACACTGAGCTGGTGGCTACAGGACCAACAGTTGAGCAGGGGCCATCCCTTCTGGATCTCCAACTGTGTCCTCCTGACAATGGATGCCAGTCTTTTGGGCTGGGCCATGGTGTTGGAGCAACACTTTCTCCAGGGTCGGTGGACCAGGGAGGAATCTCTCCTCCTGATATACATTCTGGAATTGCAGGCAGTGTTCAATTAATTGACACTGGCCCTGCCTCTAGTACAGAACAGGCCTGTTCAAGTACAATCTGACAACGCCACCACGGTAGTGTACACAAATCATCAAGGCGGCACTCGAAACTGCATGGCAAAGCTGGAAGTATCAAAAATCCTCCGTTGGGTAGAAAGTCATCTGACAGCAATATCGGCAGTGTTCATTCCCGGAGTCCTCAACTAGGAAGCGGATTTCCTCAGTCGTCAGGACGTTCACGCTGGAGAGTGGAGAGGCCGCAGCAGAAATGTCTGCACTGGTGTCAGTAGGTGACTGAGGCAGGGATGACTGGGAGATAGTGGGTGACTGAAGCATGTATGAGTGGGAGATAGTGGGTGACTGAGGCCGGGGTGACTGGGAGATAGTGGGTGACAGGGAGATAGTGGGTTACTGAGGGAGGGGTGATAGGAAGGGGTTGGGTAAGTATGGGAAGAAAGTGGGTGACAGGTATAATAAATGACTAAGGCAGGGGTGATAGGGAGATAGTGGATGACTGTGGCAGGGGTGACAGGGACAGTAAGAGACTGAGGCAGGGGTGACAGGGATAGTGGCTGACTGAGGCAGGGGTGACTGGGAGATAGTGGGTGACTGAGGCAGGGTTGACAGGGATAGTGGGTGACTGAAGCAGGGGTGATAGGGTGACAGTGGGTGACTAAAGCAGGGGTGACTGGTATAGTGGGTGACTGAGGCAGGGATCGCAGATATAGTGGTTGACTGAGGCAGCGGTGACTGGGAGATAGTGGGTAACTGAGGCAGGGGTGACAGGGAAAGTGTGTGACTCAGGCAGGGGTGATAGGGAGATAGTGGGCTGCATATCTCTGCCTCACTGCAGCAGCACATTCCTGCTTCAATGACAGCAGCACATCCCTACCTCACTTATAGCAGCACATCCCTGCCTCGCTGACAGCAGCACATCCCTGCCTCGCTGACAGCAGCACATCCCTGCCTCGCTGACAGCAGCACATCCCTGCTTCACTGACAGCAGCACATCCCTGCTTCGCTGACAGCAGCACATCCCTGCTTCGCTGACAGCAGCACATCCCTGCTTCGCTGACAGCAGCACATCCCTGCCTCGCTGACAGCAGCACATCCCTGTCTCGCTGACAGCAGCACAGCACTGCTTCGCTGACAGCAGCACATCACTGCTTCACTACCAGCAGCACATCCCTGCCTCACTGGCAGCAGCACATCCCTGCCTTACTGACAGCTGTATATAGGGCCTAATTCAGACCTGATCCCTGCTGTGCATATTCACACAACAGGAGATCAGGTCTGAAGTGCGTGTGTGCTGGTGCCGCAGTGCACCGGCACATGCCAGAGATGCGATCAGCATCTCTGCCCAGTGAGCGCCTCTGCCTGATTGACAGGCAGAGGCGGTCACTGGGCAGGAGGAGTCGGGCCAGCGGCGTTGTGCCGCCATTTTGGGGGCACAGTCAGGACAACGCAGACATGACCGGACCGTATGGGGGCGGGCCGTGACGGCTGCGTGACCCGGACAGCAACGGGCCTTATTTACTAAAATCTCAGATAAATTTTATGGCATTTATGTGCAGTCTAGTTTGCACAGTTGATAGAGTGTTGATCTTGCACTATCAATGTAAGCCTCACATAGGTTTGATACACATGTAAGTTTGTTTTTATTTTACTACATTGTGGTTTGTGGCTCTATACCATGTAATGCATGTCTTTTAACAGTAGTCAAGTCTTCCAATGTGCTTGTTAGTGAAACCCAATAGATAGCTTTATTTTATTTTGTTTCTTCAAATATTGAATGCATATGTCTTATAACTTTTTTTTTTTTTCAATATACAGGTTGAGTATCTGTATATACATTTTTATTATAAGATTTTCAATGACACAAGTACATCCAAGTTGCAGATTATGGATTGTGAAGGACAAATCAACCATATAAACAATTTAAGCAATTTAAATTGCATGCAGGTAGTAGAATATCAAACTCCTTGGATGAGAGTTGGTCGTAATAAACTAGGATAGAAAAGAATAAAGTAGTAAATAAGATTTTAAACCTACCGGTAAATCTTTTTCTCGTAGTCCGTAGAGGATGCTGGGGACTCCGTAAGGACCATGGGGATAGACGGGCTCCACAGGAGACATGGGCACTTTAAGAAAGACTTTAGTTCTGGGTGTGCACTGGCTCCTCCCTCTATGCCACAGTTAGAGAAACTGTGCCCAGAGGAGACGGACAGTATGAGGAAAGGAATTTGTTAATCCTGGGCAAGATTCATACCAGCCACACCAATCACACCGTATAACTTGTGATAAACTACCCAGTTATCAGTATGAAAAAACAACATAGCATCAGTGCAGGACCGATGCAACTATAACATAACCCTTATTGAAGCAATAACTATATACAAGTATTGCAGAAGTAGTCCGCACTTGGGACGGGCGCCCAGCATCATCTACGGACTACGAGAAAAAGATTTACCAGTAGGTTTAAAATCTTATTTTCTCTAACGTCCTAGAGGATGCTGGGGACTCCGTAAGGACCATGGGGATTATACCAATGCTCCAAAACGGGCGGGAGAGTGCGGATGACTCTGCAGCACCGATTGAGCAAACATGAGTTCCTCCTCAGCCAGGGTATCAAACTTATAGTATTTTGCAAAGGTGTGTGAACCCGACCAAGTAGCAGCTTGACACAGCTGTAGTGCCAAGACCCCTCGGGCAGCCGCCCAAGAAGAGCCCACTTTCCTCGTGGAATGGGCCTTGACCGATTTCAGTAACTGCAATCCAGCCATAGAATGCGCTTGCTGAATCGTGTTACAAATCCGGCGAGCAATAGCCTGCTTTGAAGCAGGGGCACCAATCTTGTTGGTTGCATACAGGACAAACAGCGCTTCAGTTTTCCTGACTCTAGCCGTCCTGGCCACGTAAATTTTCAAAGCCCTAACCACATCAAGTAACTCGGAATCCTCCAAGTCACGCGTAGCCACAGGCACCACAATAGGTTGGTTCATATGAAAAGATGAGACCACTTTTGGTAGGAATTGAGGACGGGTCTGCAATTCCGCTCTATCCACATGGAATACCAAATATGGGCTTTTATGTGACAAAGCCGCTAATTCCGACACTCGCCTAGCCGAAGCCAAGGCAAATAACATGACCACCTTCCATGTGAGATATTTTAACTCCACTGTTTTAAGTGGTTCAAACCAGTGTAATTTTAGAAAACTTAACACCACGTTAAGGTCCCAAGGTGCCACCGGAGGCACAAAAGGAGGCTGAATATGCAGCACTCCTTTTACAAAAGTCTGAACTTCTGGAAGAGAAGCCAATTCTTTTTGAAAGAAAATGGATAAGGCTGAAATCTGGACCTTAATAGAGCCTAATTTTAGGCCCAAATTCACTCCAGTTTGTAGGAAGTGAAGGAAACGGCCCAGATGGAATTCTTCCGTAGGAGCATTCCTGGCCTCACACCAAGAAACATAATTTCGCCATATACGGTGTAATGTTTTAACGTTACATCCTTCCTAGCCTTTATCAGCGTAGTGATGACCTCAACCGGAATGCTAGGATCCGGCATTCAACCGCCATGCCGTCAAATGCAGCCGCGGTAAGTCTTGGAACAGACAGGGCCCCTGATGCAACAGGTCCTGTCTTAGAGGGAGAGGCCACAGATCTTCTGTGAGCATTTCCTGCAGATCCGGATACCAGGTCCTCCGTGGCCAATCTGGAACAATGAGGATTGTTCTCACTCCTCTTTGTCTTATTATCCTCAACACCTTGGGTATGAGAGGAAGAGGAGGAAATACATAGACCGACCGGAACACCCACGGTGTCACTAGGGCGTCTACAGCTACTGCCTGAGGGTCTCTTGACCTTGCGCAATACCTCTGTAGCTTTTTGTTGAGCCAGGACGGCATCATGTCTATCTGTGGCAGTTCCCACCGACTTGTAATCTGTGCAAAGACTTCCTGATGAAGTCCCCACTCTCCCGGATGTAGGTCGTGTCTGCTGAGGATGTCTGCTTCCCAGTTGTCCACTCCCGGAATGAACACTGCTGACAGTGCGCTTGCGTGATTCTCCACCCAGCGAAGAATTCTGGTGGCTTGTGCCATCGCCACTCTGCTTCTTGTGCCGCCTTGGCGGTTTACATGAGCCACTGCGGTGACGTTGTCTGACTGGATCAGAATCAGTTGGTCGCAAAGTAAGGTCTCCGCTTGACGTAGGGCATTGTATATGGCCCTTAGTTCCAGGATGTTGATGTGAAGACAAGTCTCTTGACTTGACCAAAGACCTTGGAAATTTCTTCCCTGTGTGACTGCTCCCCAACCTTGGAGGCTTGCGTCTGTGGTCACCAGGATCCAGCCCTGAATGCTGAATCTGCGTCCCTCGAGAAGGTGAGCACTCTGCAGCCACCACAAGAGTGATACCCTGACCCTGGGGGACAGGGTGATCAACCAATGCATCTGTAAATGTGACCCGGACCACTTGTCCAGTAGGTCCCATTGGAAAGTCCTCGCATGGAACCTGCCGAATGGAATGGCCTCGTATGATGCCACCATCTTTCCCAGGACTCGAGTGCAGTGATGCACTGACACAAGTTTTGGTTTCAATAGGTTCCTGACAAGAGTCATGAGTTCCTGGGCCTTTTCTATCAGGAGATAAACCCTCTTCTGGTCTGTGTCCAGAATCATGCCCAAGAAAGACAGACGAGTAGTAGGAATCAACTGCGACTTCGGGATATTGAGAATCCAGCCGTGTTGCTGTAACACTTTCAGTGAAAGTGATACGCTGTTCAGCAACTGCTCTCTTGATCTCGCTTTTATGAGATCGCCCAAGTACGGGATAATTGTGACACCTTGCTTGCACAGGAGCACCATCATTTCCGCCATTACCTTGGTGAAAATTCTCAGGGCCATGGAGAGACCAAACAGCAACGTCTGAAATTGGCAATGACAGTCCTGTACCGCAAATCTGAGTTACGCCTGATGAGGTGGATAAATGGGGACATGAAGGTATGCATCCTGTACACAAATGCGGACAACAGGTGTCAAGCCGTGTGTTGCCTTTGTCAAGCTGTAATAAGTAGGGATAAGGACGTTAACCACCTCGGAACATCCTCCCTTATACGTCACCTGCAGCGCATTCATCATAAGTCAGTGACAAGTTCAAAAACTTTGGATGACAGCGGAAGCAGTCCACTAACCACTAAATCCCTTCCTCTTGTAACCAAGCTCCTGCAAACCACACCACCAACTCCCTCAGTGTCAATTTCCTCCTTAGACAGGAGAGCCAATAGTCCTGCAGGCCATGTCACTGGCAAGTCTGACGAGTCCTCTCCTGCCTGGGATTCCTCCGATGCATCCTTGAGTGTAACGCCTACTGCTGCTGGCGCTGCTGTTGTTGCTGCTGGGAGTCGATCGTCATCCCAGAGGGGAAGTCGGAAGACCACTTGTACTTCTTCCAGTAAGCAATTGACTGTCCAACAGTCCTTTGCGAGGAAGATGAAATATCACAGCAGTCATCCTGCTGCAAAGCGGATAACTCAGGTCTGGGTGGTGAGAAACGTGGTTCCGGTATCCATCGTTAATTTAGAGGCAACTAGAGACTTGATTGAGGTACTGTGTCCCCGGTACCAAATACCCTCTAGGTTCCATTTCTCTAGGCAGGCGATACCGAAAATGTACACAGACCTCAGAAAAAGAGTCACCAGTGTCCTAAAAAATGCAGTTGTACCCAATGTCCACTTGTCTGTGGTTAAGTGGAGCAGGGCAGACTCAGGACTATATGACTGTGACAGCCCACTGGGTAGATGTATTGCCTCCCGCAGCAAGAACAGCAGCGGCGGCACCAGTAGCAGCATCTCGCAATTGCCAACTCGTTCCTAGGCAGGCTACGCTTTGTATCACCGCTTTCCATAAGAGGCACACAGCTGACAACCACTTACGGAAACTGAGGAACATCATCGCAGAATGGCTTACCCCAATTGAACTCTCCTGGGGATTTGTGACATCGGACAACGCCACCAATATTGTGCGTGCATTACATCTGGGCAAATTCCAGCACGTCCCATGTTTTGCACATACATTGAACTTGGTGGTGCAGAATTATTTAAAAAACGACAGGGGCGTGCAAGAGATGCTGTCGGTGGCCCGAAGAATTGCGGGCCACTTTATGCCTTCAGCCACCGCATGCCGAAGACTGGAGCACCACCAAACATTCCTGAACCTGCCCTGCCATCATCTGAAGCAAGAGGTGGTAACGAGGTGGAATTCAACCCTCTATATGCTTCAGAGGATGGAGGAGCAGCAAAAGGCCATTCAAGCCTATACATCTGCCCACGATATAGGCAAAGGAGGGGGAATGCACCTGACTCAAGCGCAGTGGAGAATGATTTCAACGTTGTGCAAGGTTCTGCAACCCTTTGAACTTTCCACACGTGAAGTCAGTTCAGACACTGCCAGCCTGAGTCAGGTCATTCCCCTCATCAGGCTTTTGCAGAAGAAGCTGGAGACATTGAAGGAGGAGCTAAAACAGAGCGATTCAACTAGGCATGTGGGACTTGTGGATGGAGCCCTTAATTTGCTTAACCAGGATTCAATCTGTTGAAATCAGAGCACTACATTTTGGCCGCCGTGCTCGATCCTAGATTTAAAACCTACATTGTATCTCTCTTTCCGGCAGACACAAGTCTGCAGAGGTTCAAAGACCTGCTGGTGAGAAAATTGTCAAGTCAAGCAGAACGTGACCCGTCAACAGCTCCTCCTTCACATTCTCCCGCAACTGGGGGTGCGAGGAAAAGGCTAAGAATTCCGAGCCCACCCGTTGGCGGTGATGCAGGACAGTCTGGAGTGAGTGCTGACATCTGGTCCAGACTGAAGGACCTGGCAACGATTACTGACATGTCGTCTACTGTCACTGCATATGATTCTGTCACCTTTGAAAGAATGGTGGAGAAAAAGAGGCAATTTGGAGGCCCTTGCACAAACTGGCTTTATTCTACCTAAGTTGCCCTCCCTCCAGTGTGTACTCCGAAAGAGTGTTTAGTGCGGCCGCTCACCTTGTCAGCAATCGGCGTACAAGGTTACTTCCAGAAAATGTGGAGAAGATGATGATCATCAAAATTAATTATAATCAATTCCTCCGTGGAGACATTCACCAGCAATTGCCTCCAGAAAGTACACAGGGATCTGAGATGGTGGATTCCAGTGGGGACGAATGAATAATCTGTGAGGAGGGGGATGTACACAGTGAAAGGGGTGAGGAATCGGAGGATGATGAGGTGGACATCTTGCCTCTGTAGAGCCAGTTTGTGCAAGGAGAGATTGATTGATTCTTTTTTGGTGGGGGCCCAAACCAACCAGTCATTTCAGTCAGTCGTGTGGCAGACCCTGTCGCTGAAATGATGGGTTCGTCAATGTTTTTCTTTTCAATCTAAACCCCTGCAGTTTTCTGTAAGCATCTGCTTCGCAATGATGATCAACAAGTCACAAGGGAAAACACTCAGGGCTGGAGGCGTAGATCTTAGGACCAGCTGCTACAAGCATGGCAGAGGTGTCACTATCACTGGTGACACCCAGAGAGGCGGCGAGGGAGATTGTAATGCAGTGCGCGCAGATAAGCAGCGCAATGGTAAAAAGGAGGCATGGTCTCATAGGTAGGGGCGTGACCTGAATCACCATTTTGTTGCTGCGGGTATCCCGGGGGTTGGGGGCTGTACCCGGGGACTAGTGTGTGGGTGGTGCTGGCTCCTGCACAGTGACAGAAACTGGGTGTTGCACGTAATGTCACAGTAAAACACCCATATTCTGTCACTGAAGAAGAGCCGGCACTTTGGTGTCACCCCACTTGGCGGGTGACACTCGGGTGTGTGCCGCAACCCCGTTGTGATGCCACTGACCGATGGGAAGCTTTACGTGGCTTACCCATGTGTTAGTAGCCCCAAGCATCTTTTGTGTTAGTCCCTGAAGAAAAACTTCAAATATTGTTTACAATTTTGTAATCAATGGCCTAATTCAGTAAGGATTGCAAATTCTGCTAAGTAACAGAATTTGCAATCCTTTGGTTCGCATGCTGGGGCCACCCATCACAGGGCATGGCCACCCAGCATGCCGCCTCCCTTCTTGACCACGCTGAAATTGCAGTCTCAGTGCAGTTCAGCGTGATCATAAAAAATGGGTTAGCCTTCTGTTGGTGCAGACTGTACGTGTGCGCAGGAAGCCGCCACCATTTTTGTGATCGCAACGGCTACATGTGATGTCATGCAGCCGCTCTGACCACGCCTCCTGTTTCTCCGTTGAAGCCCTGCCCCCGCACCGCTCCATCTCCGACTTTGAAATGGAGTGTTGCTGACCCCCCCCCCGCCCCGCACCGATTGACAGTCACAGAAAATGCAGGCGCATGCGTATGCTCTTAGCAATTTTTGCAGTTGGATTGCTTATTGTGATTGCAATCCAACCTGAATCAGGCTCTATTACCTATCACAATGCACTGCAGGTAGTACAAAATGGGGTTAATATAGGAGAAAACCCCCCAGAGCTGTGCTCCTTAACTGTCCCTGGTGGCTAGTGGAGCGGCTGCCCAGTAATCAGTGTCCACGCCAGTGCACACACGGCCCGCCCCCTACAGCCATGCTGGATCACGGTATAGTGTGGGCACAGAAGCCCCTTACCTCCCTTTCATCAGCGGCCTCGTGATCCCGGAGGGCGGTGTGTGTGTGACTGACCTTAGGAAGAAACCGGAGCCTCCGCTGCAGTGACCCAGCAACCAGGGCACGGGAGTATACTGCGCCGCTGGGAGTGATGGAGCTGCAGTAAAGATGTCTATTAGACCTAGCCTGCTGCAGCCCTTGTACATTCTTATAAAAAAAGTTCTTCTTTTCTTGTCAAAATTAATAGCTAAGTATAGGCTGCCTGAGGCAGCCCCCTGTTAAGTGTCCTGCTACTGAAGGCACCAACTACAAACTGAGCTCCCTGTTCATGGAAGCGAGGTTATAGAGCAGGGGGCGCTGAGCATCTTGGGAACAGTCAAAAGCTTTGAGCCTGTTGGTGCCTCAGATCAAGATCCTACTCTACACCACAATGTGAATCCTTGTGGAGTCCAGTGTACCCCACAGAAGAAATGAATGTGTCACACCCATTGGCAGCAACATTAGAATAGCTGCTGATGGGCACAATTGAGAAAGGAAGGGGGGAAAACATTTGAATCCAGCACATATATGTAATTTGAATATGTAATTTGTACCTTCCTACTTTAAAATGTAATGGATGAACCTCACCCTGTGAGAACTATCTTCATGATCAAGAGATCTCATATGCAAGATAAGTATGTGTTGGCAGAGGCGCTCACTGGGCAGAGATGCTGATCGCATCTCTGGCATGTGCCGGTGCACTGCGGCACCAGCACACACACACACACACACACACACTTCAGACCTGATCTCCTGTTGTGTGAATATGCACAGCAGAGATCAGGTCTGAATACAGCTGTCAGTAAGGCAGGGATCTGCTGCTGCCAGTGAGGCAGGGATGTGCTGCTGTCAGTGAAGCAGTGATCTGCTGCTGCCAGTGAGGCAGGGATCTGCTGCTGCCAGTGAGGCAGGGATGTGCTGCTATAAGTGAGGCAGGTATGTGCTGCTGTCAATGAGGCAGGGATGTGCTGCTGTCAGTGAAGCAGGGATGTGCTGCTGTCAGCGAGGCAGTGATCTGCTGCCCACTATCTCCCTATCACCCCTGCCTGAGTCACACACTTTCCCTGTCACCCCTGCCCCAGTTACCCACTATCTCCCAGTCACCGCTGCCTCAGTTAACCACTATACCTGCGACCCCTGCCTCAGTCACCCACTATACCAGTCACCCCTGCTTTAGTCACCCACTATCTCTGTCACCCCTGCCTCAGTCAACCACTATCTCCATATCACCCCTACCTCAGTCACCCACTATCCCTGTCACCTCTGCCTCAGTCACCCACTGTCACCCTATCACCCCTGCCTCAGTCACCCACTATCCCTGTCACCCCTGCCTCAGTCTCCTACTGTCCCTGTCACCCCTGCCACAGTCATCCACTATATCCCTATCACCCCTGCCTTAGTCACTGACTATCTCCCAGTCACCCCGGCCTCAGTCACCCACTATCTCCTAGTCATACATGCTTCAGTCACCCACTATCTCCCAGTCATCCCTGCCTCAGTCACCTACTGACACCAGTGCAGACATTTCTGCTGCGGCCTCTCCACTCTCCAGCGTTAACGTACTGACGACTGAGGAAATCCGCTTCCCAGGTGAGGACTCCGGGAATGAACACTGCCGATATTGCTGGCAGATGACGTTCTACCCAACTGAGGATTTTTGATACTTCCAGCTTTGCCATGCAATTTCGAGTGCTGCCTTGATGATTTGTGTACACTACCGTGGTGTCGTTGTCCGATTGTACTTGAACAGGCCTGTTCTGTACTAGAGGCAGGGCCAGTGTCAATGAATTGAACACTGCCCGCAATTCCAGAATGTTTATCGGGAGGAGAGATTCCTCCCTGGTCCACCGATGGTGAAGGGTCGTCATCACGGCCATGACCTTGGTGAATTTCCGAGGTGCCGTGGCCAAACCAGAAGGCAGGACCTGAGATCCAAAAACTAACCAGGCACAACACTGCTTAGCTTCCAACATCAGATGAGATTGGACATATCCAGTGTGATGCGGCTGTAGATGATTTTTGCTGTTTCTAACTTCTACTTCTAACTACTGGTACATCAATGAATAAGTTTCAAAATATAATGCATCAAGAGAACGGTGTTGGTAGTATAAAACTACCTACAGCACCTGGTATTCCCAGGTGGTCTCACATCCAAGAACAAACCAGGCCTAAAATCAGGTGATATTGGGCATATACAGTGTGGTGTGGCTGTAGATGAGCTTAGTGGTTTCTGTTAGAGTTCTTCTACTTCTAACTACTCGTACATAAATGAGTAAGCAGCCGATTTATTAAACCTGGTGAAATGATAATTTGCATGGTGATAAAGTACCAGCCAATCAGCTCCTAATTGCCATGTCACAGGCTGGGTTTGAAAAATGACAGTTAGGAGCTGACTGGCTGGTACTTTATCACCTTGCACTTTATCAGTTCACCAGGCTTAATAGATCTGCCCCAATGTTTCAAAATGGAATGCATCAAGAGAACGGTGTTAGTATTGTAAAAATACACACAGCTCCTGGTATTTCCTTGTGGTCTCCCATCCAAGTACTAAAACCAGGACCAACACTGCTCAGCTTCCATGATCAGGAGAGATTGGGCAAATCCAGTGTGCTGTGGCTGTAGATGAGCTGGTGGTTTCTGTTACAGCTCTTCTACTTCTAACTTCTGGTACATAAAAGAATACATGTAAAAATTAAATGTACCAAGAAAATGGTGTTGCTAGTTTAAAAACACCTAAAGAATCTGATACTACCAAGCAGTCTCCCATCCATGTATTAACAAAGTCCAATACTGCTTTGCTTCAAAAATCAAATGAGATTGGGCATATCCAGTGTGGTGTGGCTTTAGATAAGCTTTGTGGTTTCTGTTAGAGCTCTTCTACTTCTAACTACTGGTACATTAATGAATATGTATAAGGTTGTAGTTTATCCAATATGCCTTTACTACCTTACCTTTCAACCCCCCCCCTCCCTCCCCTCTTCTCCTTATAGCTTCCTTAGTTCTCTCCTCCTCGTGTGTGCGTTATTTGTTTTCTCATACGTCCTAGAGGATGCTGGGGTCACATTAAGAACCATGGGGTATAGACGGGATCCGCAGGAGACATGGGCACTTTAAGACTTTCAAAGGGTGTGAACTGTCTCCTCCCTCTATGCCCCTCCTCCAGACTCCAGTTTTAGTATTGTGCGCAGTGATACTGGATGCACTACAGGGGAGCTCTACTGAGTTTCTCTGAAAAGACTTGTTAGTTTTTTTTATTTTCAGGGAGGCTGCTGGCAACAGTCTCCCTGCTTCGTGGGACTTAGGGGAGAGAAGTATGACCAACTTCTAGTGAGTTCAATGGCTCTGCTTCAGGCTGACAGGACACCATTAGCTCCTGAGGGTGCTGATCGCTGGGTACGCCTAGATGCACACTCCCGCAGCCTGCCGTCACCCCCTTACAGAGCCAGAAGACAGGTGAGTAGCAGAAGAACAGAAGACTTCTTCTTCAGTGACAGCATTCTGAGGTACCGAGCAGCGAGCGGAACGCTGCGCGCCATGCTCACACACAAACACAGGCACTGCAGGGTGAAGGGCACGGGGGGGGGGGGCACCCTGGGCAGCATAAATTCCTCACAAAAGGCTGGAAAAAGTGGACATTAGTGCCTGGGCACTGTCCTTACCCCACTAGCGTAATTAATTATTTCTGAGCGGGACAGATACGCGCCATTACAGCGGCGGGGCTTCTTCCTCACCTCACCAGAACATCTTTAGAGCATTACAAGTCTATCACTATAGAGTTTATTATTTCCCAGACTGTGTACTTTTGGCGCTGGATTGTGAGCTGAAAAATCCTCTGTGTCCCTCTGACAGATTTACTGACGGTCTGTCCCCCATAAGCCGGTGTGTCTGTGGGTACTTGGTATATGTGTGTCAACATGTCGGTGGCTGAATGTTTTTCCCAAGAGGAAACTATATTAGGAATGCAGACATATGATGGTGGCCCTGTTGGCACCACCAATAACTGACTGGGTAAATGTTTCAGTAATATCAGAGTAAGGTTGGATAAATCTGTGTCCCAGACACAGACGTAGAGAATAGATGTGATATTCATGGCTATGTTTCTTTTCCCTCAGGCCCCGCTGGGTCGCAAAAATGTTATTTTGCCCAGTTACTACACACTGATACTGACACGGATACTGATACTTATGTCGACCATAATGTTTCCTGATTAGATCCAATATTGGCAAGGAGCATTCAGTACATGATTGTGGATATTAAGGACATATTAAAATCACTGAAGACCCTGCTGTTCCTGACAAAGGGGTCTATATGTATGTATATATAGATATATAATGAAAGCTGATGTAACGTTCCTCCATCTCTGTTTGAGAAAGTCTGGGCCAGCTCGACAAGATGGTTTCAAATCCCCAAAAGGATTCTGGTTGTTTATTCATTTCCCGCCGCGGACAGAATAAAGTGGGAGTCGCCCCCTGTTCTGCACGGGGCCCTGTCACAAATCCAGCGAATCGTATGCAGGAAGCTACATTATTTCTAGTTATGTAACCACGGGTACATTACTTAGACCTGCCATTACATGTGCATGGGTGAGTAGTAGTATTCAAGAATTGGTCGAATACCTTGTCATCCGATATAGATACCCTGGAGAGATGGGATACTCCTTACGTTGTATCATATCAAGGACACTGCAGCATACTTACGTGAGACTGCAAGGGATATAGGACTCTTGAGTTCACGGGCCAATTTCATGGCAGTGTCGGATAGGAGGGCATTGTGGATTCACCAAGAGAATGCTGATGCTGACTCCAAGAAGAAAGGGAGTCTCTTCCCTATGAAGGTGAAGCCTTGTTTGGTGACTGCCTAGTTAATTTGATCTCGGCAGCTCCCGCAGGTAAGTCAACCTTCTTGCCCTATGTTCCCTCCCAACGGATGAAGACGCATCATTATCTGATGCAGTCATTTCGGCCCAATAGATATGCAAGAAGTTAAGATTCCCCTTTCTTTGCAGGTAGAGGAAGGAGAAGAGAGAAGAGGTCTGCATCCTCTTCAAGATCGCAGGAGCAGAGATCATCCTCTGCTTCTGCCAAATCCACTGCATGACGCTGGGGCTCTCTTGCAGGAGCCCGCACCAGTGGGGGCACGTCTAAAACTCTTCAGTCAGTTCTGGATTCATTCGGACATGGACTCGTGTGTTTTACAAATAGTGTCCCAAGGGTACAAACTGGGGTTTCAAGATGTTCCCCCTCACCGATTGTTCAAACATTAAGTTACTGTGCTATTCCTGGGTTATATAGCGCTGGGGTATGTGCTGGCATACTCTCTCTCTGTCTCTCCAAAGGGCCTTGTGGGGGAAATGTCTTCAGTAAAAGTATTCCCTGTGTGTGTGGTGTGTCGGTACGCGTGTGTCGACATGTCTGAGGAAGAAGGCTATATTAGAGAGGAGCGGGAGCAAATGAACGTGGTGTCTCCGCCGACACCTGATTGGATGGATATGTGGAATGTTTTAAATGCTAGTGTAAACTCATTGCACAAAAGATTAGACAAGGCAGAAGCTTTGGGACAGTCAGGGTCTCAACCAATGCCTAATCCTATGTCGCAGGGACTGTCAGGGTCTCATAAGCGCCCACTATCCAGATTGTTGACACAGATACCGACACGGATTCTGACTCCATTACGATGATGCAAAGTTACAGCCAAAATTGGCAAAATACATTTGATATATGATTATGGCAATAAAAGATGTTTTGCACATCACAGAGGAGCCCCCTGTCCCTGACAAGAGGGTACATATGTACAAGGGAAAGAAGCCTGAGGTAACTTTTCCCCACTCACACGAGCTGAACGAGTTATGTGAAAAAGCTTGGGAATCTCCTGCAGATTTCCAAAAGGATTCCCCTTTCCCATCAACGGATAGGTTACGATGGGAATCCTCCCCTTGGGTGGACAAAGCATTAACACGCTTATCCAAGAAGGTAGCCCTCCCGTCCCAGGATACGGCTACCCTCAAAGAGTCTGCTGACCGCAAACAGGAGATTACCCTGAAGTCCATTTATACACATTCAGGTACCTTACTCAGACCGGCAATTGCGTCGGCCTGGGTGTGTAGTGCTGTAGCGGCATGGACGGATACCCTAGATAAGGCTACTATTTTATTGCCCCTGGGGCATATAAGAGATGCTGTCCTATATATGTGTGTATGCAAACTACAGGTGGTGCTGCAGGGCTCACACCCTTTTACTTGTCTTGTAGAGCAACTCTGGAGCTGTTACTGGGTCCAGCTGCTGCAAGAAATCAGCTTGAATGCTTCAGGGGCTTGGGCATGGCCAACATGAGCCCCACACTGATGGGGGTGTATAAAGCGATCTAGGGGTCATCCAAGCGCAACCCCACAAAGGCCGCCATGCCCTGCGTGACCATTTTCTCTTTTCATATGCAGACGAGGGTTGCAGCCAACTATGCCCATTGCTTGGATGACATCACTGTATGCAAATCCGTCTGCTGCAGACCTTTCCCCAGGAATGCTTGTACTAGTTGTTGCATATGGTTTGATGTTTGAGGGTGCTTCAGTATTAGGCAGCCTTCCGCCCTCTCATGTTCATCTGAAAATATGTGGTCTCCCTGCAGTTCCCTTGTGCTTCCTCAGTTGAATCTCCTTAACTTGACGGGTGTGTGCCCGAGCAGCCGCCCTCCACAGCCCTATCCCAGCACATGCTTTTCTTGCATATGAGATCTCTTGATCATGAAGATAGTTCTCACAGGGTGAGGTTCATCCATTACATTTTAAAGTAGGAAGGTACAAATTACATATTCAAATTACATATATGTGCTGGATTCAAATGTTTTTCCCCCTTCCTTTCTCAATTGTGCCCATCAACAGCTATTCTAATGTTGCTGCCAATGGGTGTGACACATTCATTTCTTCTGTGGGGTACACTGGACTCCACAAGGATTCACATTGGGGTGTAGAGTAGGATCTTGATCTGAGGCACCAACAGGCTCAAAGCTTTTGACTGTTCCCAAGATGCTCAGCGCCCCCTCCTCTATAACCTCGCTTCCATGAACAGGGAGCTCAGTTTGTAGTTGGTGCCTTCAGTAGCAGGCCACTTAAGAGGGGGCTGCCTCAGGCAGCCTATTTTTAGCTATTAATTTTGACAAGAAAAGAAGAACTTTTTTTTATAAGAATCTACAAGGGCTGCAGCAGGCTAGGTCTAATAGACATCTTTACTGCAGCTCCATCACTCCCAGCGGCGCAGTATACTCCCGCGCCCTGGTTGCTGGGTCACTGCAGCGGAGGCTCCGGTTTCTTCCTAAGGTCAGTCACACACACACCGCCCTCCGGGATCACGAGGCCGCTGATGAAAGGGAGGTAAGGGACTTCTGTGCCCACACTATACCGTGATCCAGCGTGGCTGTAGGGGGCGGGCCATGTGCGCACTGGCGTGGACACTGATTACTGGGCAGCCGCTCCACTAGCCACCAGGGACAGTTAAGGAGCACAGCTCTGGGGGGTTTTCTCTTATATTAACCCCATTTTGTACTACCCGCAGTGCATTGTGATAGGTAATAGAGCCTGATTCAGGTTGGATTGCAATCGCAATAAGCAGTCCAACTGCAAAAATTGCTAAGAGCATACGCATGCGCCTGCATTTTCTGCGGCACCCCGCAGTTAATGCTATCGCCTCTGACTGTCAATCGGTGCTGGGGGGGGGGGGGGTCAGCAACACTCCATTTCCAAGTCGGAGATGGAGCGGTGCGTGGGCAGGGCTTCAAAATGGGGTCGGCAACGGAGAAACAGGAGGCGTGGTCAGAGCGGTTGCATGACATCACATGCAGCAGCTGCGATCACAAAAATGGTGGCGGCTTCCTGCGCACACATACAGTCTGCACCAACAGGAGGCTAACCCATTTTTTATGATCACGCTGAACTGCACTGCGACTGCAATTTCAGCGTGGTCAAGAAGGGAGGCGGCATGCTGGGTGGCCCCAGCATGCGAACCAAAGGATTGCAAATCCTGTTACTTAGCAGAATTTGCAATCCTTACTGAATTAGGCCCATTGATTACAAAATTTATTTGTAAATATTTGAAGTTTTTCTTCAGGGACTAACACAAAAGATGCTTGGGGCTACTAACACATGGGTAAGCCACGTAAAGCTTCCCATGGGTCAGTGGCATCACAACGGGGTTGCGGCCCACACCCGAGTGTCACCCGCCAAGGGGGGTGACACCAAAGTGCCGGCTCCTCTTCAGTGACAGAATATGGGTGTTTCACTGTGACATTACGTGCAACACCCAGTTTCTGTCACTGTGCAGGAGCCAGCACCACTCACACACTAGTCCCCGGGTGCAGCACTCAACCCCCGGGATACCCGGAGCAACAAAATGGAGATTCAGGCCAACAGGCCACACCCCTACCTATGAGACCATGCCTCCATTTTACCATTGCGCTGCTTATCTGCGCGCACTGCATTACAATCTCCCTCGCTACCTTTCTGGGTGTCACCAATGATAGTGACACCTTTGCCATGCTTGTAGCAGCTGGTCCTAAGATCTACGCCTCCAGCCCTGAGTGTTTGCCCTTGTGACTTGTTGATCATCATAGCGAAGCAGATTCTTACAAAAAACTGCAGGGGCTTAGATTGAAAAGAAAAACATTGACGAATCCATCATTTCAGCAACAGGGTCTGCCACACGGCTGACTGAAATGACTGGTTGGTTTGGACCCCCACCAAAAAAGAAGCAATCAATCTCTCCTTGCACAAACTGGCTCTACAGAGGCAAGATGTTCACCTCATCATCCTCCGATTCCTCACCCCTTTCACTGTGTACATCGCCCTCCTCACAGATTATTAATTCGTCCCCACTGGAATCCACCATCTCAGATCCCTGTGTACTTTCTGGAGGCAATTGCTGGTGAATGTCTCCACGGAGGAATTGATTATAATTCATTTTGATGATCATCATCTTCTCCACATTTTCTGGAAGTAACCTCGTACGCCGATTGCTGACAAGGTGAGCGGCTGCACTAAACACTCTTTTGGAGTACACACTGGAGGGAGGGCAACTTAGGTAGAATAAAGCCAGTTTGTGCAAGGGCCTCCAAATTGCCTCTTTTTCCTGCCAGTATACATACGGACTGTCTGACGTGCCTACCTGGATGCGGTCACTCATATAATCCTCCACCATTCTTTCAAAGGTGACAGAATCATATGCAGTGACAGTAGACGACATGTCAGTAATCGTTGCCAGGTCCTTCAGTCCGGACCAGATGTCAGCACTCACTCCAGACTGCCCTGCATCACCGCCAGCGGGTGGGCTCGGAATTCTTAGCCTTTTCCTCGCACCCCCAGTTGCGGGAGAATGTGAAGGAGGAGCTGTTGACGGGTCACGTTCCGCTTGACTTGACAATTTTCTCACCAGCAGGTCTTTGAACCTCTGCAGACTTGTGTCTGCAGGAAAGAGAGATACAATGTAGGTTTTAAATCTAGGATCGAGCACGGTGGCCAAAATTTATTGCTCTGATTTCAACAGATTGAATCCTGGTTAAGCGAATTAAGGGCTCCATCCACAAGTCCCACATGCCTAGCGGAATCGCTCTGTTTTAGCTCCTCCTTCAATGTCTCCAGCTTCTTCTGCAAAAGCCTGATGAGGGGAATGACCTGACTCAGGCTGGCAGTGTCTGAACTGACTTCACGTGTGGCAAGTTCAAAGGATTGCAGAACCTTGCACAACGTTGAAATCATTCTCCACTGCGCTTGAGTCAGGTGCATTCCCCCTCCTTTGCCTATATCGTGGGTAGATGTATAGGCTTGAATGGCCTTTTGCTGCTCCTCCATCCTCTGAAGCATATAGAGGGTTGAATTCCACCTCGTTACCACCTCTTGCTTCAGAGGATGGCAGGGCAGGTTCAGGAATGTTTGGTGGTGCTCCAGTCTTCGGCACGCGGTGGCTGAATGCAGAAAGTGGCCCGCAATTCTTCGGGCCACCGACAGCATCTCTTGCACGCCCCTGTCGTTTTTTAAATAATTCTGCACCACCAAATTCAATGTATGTGCAAAACATGGGACGTGCTGGAATTTGCCCAGATGTAATGCACGCACAATATTGGTGGCGTTGTCCGATGTCACAAATCCCCAGGAGAGTCAAATTGGGGTAAGCCATTCTGCGATGATGTTCCTCAGTTTCCGTAAGAGGTTGTCAGCTGTGTGCCTCTTATGGAAAGCGGTGATACAAAGCGTAGCCTGCCTAGGAACGAGTTGGCATTTGCGAGATGCTGCTACTGGTGCCGCCGCTGCTGTTCTTGCTGCGGGAGGCAATACATCTACCCAGTGGGCTGTCACAGTCATATAGTCCTGAGTCTGCCCTGCTCCACTTAACCACGGACATGTGGACTAGTGGACATTGGGTACAACTGCATTTTTTAGGACACTGGTGACTCTTTTTCTGAGGTCTGTGTACATTTTCGGTATCGCCTGCCTAGAGAAATGGAACCTAGATGGCATTTGGTACCGGGGACACAGTACCTCAATCAAGTCTCTAGTTGCCTCTGAATTAACGATGGATACCGGAACCACGTTTCTCACCACCCAGGCTGACAAGACCTGAGTTATCCGCTTTGCAGCAGGATGACTGCTGTGATATTTCATCTTCCTCGCAAAGGACTGTTGGACAGTCAATTGCCTACTGGAAGTAGTACAAGTGGTCTTCCGACTTCCCCTCTGGGATGACGATCGACTCCCAGCAGCAACAACAGCAGCGCCAGCAGCAGTAGGCGTTACACTCAAGGATGCATCGGAGGAATCCCAGGCAGGAGAGGACTCGTCAGACTTGCCAGTGACATGGCCTGCAGGACTATTGGCTCTCCTGTCTAAGGAGGAAATTGACACTGAGGGAGTTGGTGGTGTGGTTTGCAGGAGATTGGTTACAAGAGGAAGGGATTTAGTGGTCAGTGGACTGCTTCCGCTGTCATCCAAAGTTTTTGAACTTGTCACTGACTTATGATTAATGCGCTGCAGGTGACGTATAAGGGAGGATGTTCTGAGGTGGTTAACGTCCTTACCCCTACTTATTACAGCTTGACAAAGGCAACACACGGTTTGACACCTGTTGTCCGCATTTGTGTACAGGATGCATACCTTCATGTCCAAATTTATCCATCTCATCAGTCGTACGTCAGATTTGCGGTACAGGACTGTCATTGCCAATTTCAGACGTTGCTGTTTGGTCTCTCCACGGCCCAGAGAATTTTCACCAAGGTAATGGTGGAAATGATGGTTTTCCTGCGCAAGCAAGGTGTCACAATTATCCCGTACTTGAGCGATCTCATAAAAGTGAGATCAAGAGAGCAGTTGCTGAACAGCGTATCACTTTCACTGAAAGTGTTACAGCAACACGGCTGGATTTTCAATATCCCAAAGTCGCAGTTGGTTCCTACGACTCGTCTGTCTTTCTTGGGCATGATTCTGGACACAGACCAGAAGAGGGTTTATCTCCCGATAGAAAAGGCCCAGGAACTCATGACTCTTGTCAGGAACCTATTGAAACCAAAACTTGTGTCAGTGCATCACTGCACTCGAGTCCTGGGAAAGATGGTGGCATCATACAAAGCCATTCCATTCGGCAGGTTCCATGCGAATACTTTCCAATGGGACCTACTGGACAAGTGGTCTGGGTCACATTTACAGATGCATTGGTTGATCACCCTGTCCCCCAGGGTCAGGGTATCACTCCTGTGGTGGCTGCAGAGTGCTCACCTTCTCGAGTGACGCAGATTCGGCATTCAGTACTGGATCCTGGTGACCACAGATGCAAGCCTCCAAGGTTGGGGAGCAGTCACACAGGGAAGAAATTTCCAAGGGCTTTGGTCAAGTCAAGAGACTTGTCTTCACATCAACATCCTGAAACTAGGGGCCATATACAATGCCCTACGTCAAGCGGAGACCTTACTTTGCGACCAACCGGTTCTGATCCAGTCAGACAACGTCACCGCAGTGGCTCATGTAAACCGTCAAGGCGGCACAAGGAGCAGAGTGGCGATGGCACAAGCTACCTTTGCATTTTTCTCCCAAACGAAGGACACTAGAATGAAAATTTTAAAGCCTCCTGTTAGTGCTTGATCTACACGGTATAGCCCTGAATTTTCCAATGCGTAGCTCTTTGCAAAAGAGAGATATTGGCAAGGAAAAGCTGTCTTGTACCTTTGCATTTTTCTCCCAAACGAAGGACACTAGAAAGAAAATTTTAAAGCCTCCTGTTAGGCCATCATCTACACGGCATAGCCCTGAATTTTCCAATGCGTAGCTCTTTGCAAAAGAGAGATATTGGCAAGGAAAAGCTGTCTTGTACCTTTGCATTTTTCTCCCAAACGAAGGACACTAGAAAGAAAATTTTAAAGCCTCCTGTTAGGCCATCATCTACACGGCATAGCCCTGAATTTTCCAATGTGCAGCTCTTTGCAAAAGAGAGATATTGGCAAGGAAAAGCTGTCTTGTACCTTTGCATTTTTCTCCCAAACGAAGGAAACTAGAATGAAAATTTTAAAGCCCCCTGTTAGTGCTTCATCTACACGGTATAGCCCTGAATTTTCCAATGCGTAGCTCTTTGCAAAAGAGAGATATTGGCAAGTAAAAGCTGTCTTTCAACTCTTCCACAACTGAAAAACAGATAGTGTTCCCAAGCCTTCCATCCTGTAATATCTTCAGTCTCTCGTCAATGAAGAAAACAATCCCTCCAGCAGACTCTTCAACCACGATACAAGATCACAGCCAAAAGGGCGAGAAGCAACTACACTTGCGTTTAACCAAAATGGCTAAAACTTAGCGGAGGAAAGTGCAGTGCACCAAAACATAAGCTGACACAATCATGGAGAATGAGCCAGCATATATGCTCTTCTATCTATATTTTGCAAACCTGCTCTTGTCCCCTCCAGCTGCTCCATGTAGATTTGACGCCTGGCAAGGTGCATAACCCACTGACAAGCAGGCACACTCCTGCATGAGTTTTCACTCTCACTAGCAGGATGATACACATTCATTTGCATGTGCTCCACCTCTGACACACCGCCCACCCAACCACCCAGTCACCAGAGCCACCCACAAGCCAACTGGCTCCGTGATTTAATTTGCACAGTGCAGTCATCCAGGCAGCATGTCCTTCTCAATGGAATAATCTCTGGTTCCATGGAATCTTCCGCATTGGAATGCTGCGGAACAAAAAGGATTTAAACATTCAGCTTGCTAGCATTCAATGTACCTGCGGCTTGGCTCTAGCACATGGG
The DNA here is from genome assembly GCF_028390025.1 of Pseudophryne corroboree. NCBI lineage: Eukaryota > Metazoa > Chordata > Amphibia > Anura > Myobatrachidae > Pseudophryne > Pseudophryne corroboree. The sequence continues at coordinate 48,672 of NW_026967706.1, forward strand.
TCTTCATCCTGTGGCCCTCCAGCTGCTGTGAAACTACACATCCCAGCATGCCCTGCCACAGTTTTGCTATTAAGGTATGCTAAAACTGAGGCAGGGCATGCTGGTATATGTAGTTCCACAGCAGCTGGAGGGTCGCAGGTTGAAGACCCATATTCTAGCATGCCTGTTCTATGATGCATGTTCCGTGATGTCACAATCAGCTTGGAATGGGGTGTCTAGCATGCATTTGCTGACAGCCACTTGAGGGAGACACACATCAGGAGATGCAGCATATCGGAGGTCTTCGATGCCTTTCCAGCAAATGCACACCACCAGCTGCTGGTCTGGACACAAAACAATACCCACAATTGAAGGCTCAAAATGCCCAACTACAGGATTAATGTAAGTAGTGAATTTAGGAATGAATTTAGAAGTAGGAAATTAAGTTAGTTCACAAGTACATTCAAATTCCGATCTAAAGTCTAGGTAGGCCTCACGTCCTGGCAGCCCCCAGCATTTAAAAATGCCTTGATTAGAGGTAGGGAATTAAATGTAGATAAGAAGTAGACACAAAATAACACTCCACAGAGCAATTATCAGGTGTCTTTATCAATTGTTGCATTTAAAAAATCAAGCAATTAGGGAACACAATGTTGCGACAATGTAACCCTATTTGCAAAATAGTACTAAATAAGTTTGTCGATGTAAGACATTTGCAAAGGCGCAAACAAAACACGCTGGAAAATGCAACTGAATCTGTTTTTGGAGGTTAGAATAGATGCAGGATCAAGTAGCTCAATGGGTAGGGTGTTTGATTAGAATTCAACAGGTTATAGATTTGAATCCTGGGTATGATAGTTTGAGGTGTTATTTAATAAAGTATGTTTATATATTAGTCACACATGGCTTACTTGTACAAATGGCATGTCACCAGTTAGTGCTGACTGCTGATATGCCATTTGCACAAACACGCCATGTGTGACTGTATATGCATTTAAGGAGGGCACCCCGGCAATACCACAAACCATTGAGTGTCAAGTATACTAGATATATCTTCATATCTCATGTGCTTTCTCTGAGACCAATCTTGTTATGCCCCTTCCCCACAAGGCATGCGCCCTTTGTCCATATTGCAAAAATGGGGAGGGGAGGGGGGGGGCATATAATTCTCTGTCACAGGGCACCAAAAAGTCTAGTTATGGCTCTGGTATGCATTATGTAATCTGGCAGACCATATCTCCAACACTGGCTGGTTGGAATAGAAATCCGGTTATCTATGTGAGCAAATGACCATCAACGATTTACTCTCAAACACTAGAAAATGGACAAACATGGTCCCCTAAACAAATTGGTTAAATTTTGGGTTTAACCAATTTGTGTAATGACCATTTTTGACCACTTTTCTAGTGTTTGGGAGCAAATGGTTAATTGACATTTGCTACTATACATTACCAGATTTTCATTCCATCCATCCAGACTGGATAGATAGCCTGACAGATAATTGTGTAGTGTACGCCCAGGATAACTGTCAGTTGTGCTTTCTTTTATGACGGCACATAAATGGGTGGGCAGATCCAGAGCAAGCACTGCCCACTCATGCATAGTTGTCAACTGATGTGAAGTTCCAGGGGGCAATCTCAGTTATAAAGAAAAGTATCTGGAAATTGTCCCTAGTTTAAAAAAAAAATAAAAAAAAAATTGATCAACTCCATTTATTTAGTATGATATCCCAGCAGTCAGAACAACATACTTTATTAAATAACACATCTCAAACTACCATACCCAGGATTCAAACCTATAACCTGTTGAATTCTAATCAAACACCCTACCTATTGAGCTATTTGATCCTGCATAAAAATTGTGAACATTATATGAAGCTATTGGTACTTTGCAAAAAAAAAAGTATCAGCATTACAACGCAGCAGATCCATGCAGTTTGCAGCCACACACTACATGTATCTGCTCAGCCACAATGCTGATTATTTCTTCACAAAGTACAAGGTGAGCTCCAAACAGAATTCTCTAGCTTAGAATTATACCTTTCTATGCCAAACCTAAAAGTCGGGCCCCCCACCCTGGGATCCCCCAGAGGGAGGCCTGCACCGTCATGCGGCAGGCTTGTCCGTTTTGGAAGCAGGCTGATGGGCAGCCCAGGCTTGCTTCAGTCTGGGCTTGGCAGGTCTGGAAGCATGAGCTTTCTTTGGGTATGCCTGACCTTGGGTACGCTTTACCTGAGGGATGAAAGGGCCAAGGGAAAGTACTTTTAGCCTTCTGCGTGGTAGGAGTCATACGAGGTAGGCAAGCTGTTTTAGCAGTAGCCAGATCAGCTACAATCTTATTGAGGTCTTCTCCAAAGAGAGTGTCTCCCTTGAAAGGAAGCACCTCCAGGGTTTTCTTGGAATCCATATCCACCGACCAGGATCTCAACCAGCTGTATAAAGTATTACCTTGGAACTGGCTCTCCACTCCCCATTATCTGGTTATCATGGCTTCCTCCGCCAGTGTCCAGACTCGCTTGCTGAAGCTCGGCCACTTCTTCCTAGCAGCAGGCTACTGGATCACTGGGCAGCAGAGGTGCTTGGGAGCCGGAAGGGGGCGGAGCAATCAGGCAGGCAGTTGCAGTGCTGCCCAGCTATCTGTGGTGTGAGAAGAAGCAGGGGCACCCCACCGCTGGCAGTGCTGCAGCTAGCGGTGGTGGCAGCGGCGAGGCTGCTGGGCTGGGTCTTGAAAAAGGTGGAAAGAAGGGTGTTACGGCATGGAATGTACAAACTGCGAGACCCTGCTGGTAGCGCCTTTGTCTATTTAGTAGGAAGGGCACGTAACAGCCGGGGGGCAATGGAGGAAGCCCCTTTAGGGCTGGAGCCCCTTCAGGGCTGGAGCCCGGCGGCAACTGACTCCGTTGTCTCTGGCAGTTCTGCCCCTGGACTAGAGGAATGGTCAAGAACATGGCAACATTTAATGCCAAAAAATGCAAAATCATACACGTCTCAAAAATGCAAAGGCTAACTATAATATTAAGGGCATTATAATGGCAAGAGGAAAGCTATCTAAGTATTACTATTTCAGGTGAGCAATGTAACAAAGCAATAGGAAAGGCAAGTCAGATGCTTGTTTGCATAGGTTAAAGAACCAGTAGCAGAAAAAAGTAATACAGGTTGAGTATCCCATATGCAAATATTCCGAAATACGGAATATTCCGAAATACGGACTTTTTTGGGTGAGACTGAGATAGTGAAACCTTTGTTTTTTGATGGCTCAGTGTACACAAACTTTGTTTAATACTCAAAGTTATTAAAAATATTGTATTAAATGAACTTCAGACTGTGTGTATAAGGTGTATATGACACATGAATGAATTCTGTGAATGTACACACACTTTGTTTAATGCACAAAGTTATAAAAAATATTGGCTAAAATGACCTTCAGGCTGTGTGTATAAGGTGTATATGAAACATAAATGCATTCTGTGCTTAGATTTAGGTCCCATCACCATAATATCTCGTTATGGTATGCAATTATTCCAAAATACAGAAAAATCCGATATCCAAAATTCCTCTGGTCCCAAGCATTTTGGATAAGGGATACTCAACCTGTAATGCCACTGTATAGGTCCTTGGTACAGCCACATTTAGAATCCTGTGTTCAGTTCCAGAAGCCATATCTCCAGAAGGCTGTAAATACATTAGGGCAACTAAAATTGTGCATGGCCTACATCACAAAACTTACCTGGAAATACTAAAAGATTATGTGTATAGTTTGGAGAAGGGAAGAGGGAACATACAGTAATAGAAACATTTAAATATATAGGTAGGAATGTAATAGGGTGTGAGAATCAGAAAGTGAGAGATTTTGTGTTTTTTCCTGTTGTTTTTTTTTTTATTTATTGTTTGTTTTTTAAAGTGGCAATCCTTTACATGGCAAAACCAGGTTGATATTTGCCATGTAAAGGATTGCCACCGTGGGCATGTGTAGAAGGGGCACTGCTACTGTTGGCATTATGTGTGTAAGCTGCACTGATATGGTGGTTATGTGCATAAAGGGCACTGCGACTGTGGGTATTATTATTATTATTATTATTATTACATGCGGTGTAATGACAATAAGATAGTGCTACTGTGTGGCGTATTTTGATTTGGGGTGCTATTGTGTGGCCATGCCCCTTCCTTGTGATACCACACCTTCTTTTTTTAAGGAGCGCACTGTCCCTTTATTAAGTATTGGAGAGAGGGCCCAAATTAATAGTTTTGCCAAACACCCTAGCACTGGCCCTTTGGTAGGGGACAGGATTTGCTTCTGCTTGTGCACATCTGTTATGATTGCCAGCCAACAGCACTGGTTTTGCCTATAACACTAACTATAAATATTTTGAATTGGTCCTGGACCACCAATCCAAGGCACCCCTGCAAGTGTCCTGAGGCACCCCAGGGTGCAGTTTGAGAACCACTGGTCTAGTGAGTACCCAGGATAATTATTGTAGCTAACTCAAACACAAACTCTATTCATAGGGCTGACTTCACTTAGGGGAGATGTTCTCACCCCGCAAAGAAGTGCGAGTATATACCGCACTTACGGTACCATTGGATTTACAGATATTTTCTTGCAATACACTATGGGGGTCATTCTGAGTTGATTGCTCGCTAGCAGTTTTTAGCAGCCATGCAAACGCATTGTCGCTGCCCACTGGAGAGTGTATATTCACTTTGGAGAAGTGCGAACACTTGAGCAGCAGAGCGCCTGCAAAATCGTTTCAAAATAAGACCAGCACTGTAGTTACACTTCGTGTGCGTTGATTCTAACAACCGAGGGACGGCTTTTGATGTCACACACCCATCCAGCGAATGCCCAGCCACGTCTGCATTTCTTCTGCCACGCCTGCATTTTTCCAAGCACTCCCTGAAAACGGTCAGTTGACACCCAGAAATGCCCTCTTTCTGTCAATCTCCTTGTGGCCTGTTCTGTGATTGGAATAATCGCTAGAACTAGTGCAAAACCACAATGGACTTTGTACCCGTACGATGCGCATGCACGTAACGTAATGGAGCATGCGCATGCACAGATTAGCCATTTTTTTTCAACTGATTGCTACGCAGCGAACAACGGCAGCAAGCGATCAACTCGGAATGACCCCCTATATACATAGAAACATGGATTTTTACTGCAGGAATTATGGTTAGTTTAGGGGTATCGGTTAGGGTCAACAGAGGTGTAGCTAGGGGTCCAAGCGCCCCTGGCAAAGTAAGGGACTGGCGCCCCCCCTTTCGATAAAGCATTGCAGTCCATTGGCGGTTACCATGTTGGAGCCACAGCAACTGACCCCCTCCCCCACACGCTGCCCTACATCATCGGCTGGGATTCACTGTTGGTGTGAAGCCACTGGGAACATTCTGGTAGCATTAGCAGCAGTCTGTGTCATAGATAGGGAAGGCAGAAGGTTAACTAGCTAATAGCAGTCTGTTGGCAGCAGAGGCTGGGCGGGGGGCTGAGAATGAGCCAACGCTGATCAGTGTCCAGTCTGCTCAGACAAAAATATTTTGTGATCAGGGCTGGTTCTAGACCAAAGGAGCCAATAGCAAAAATTTCCTTTGGCACCCCCCCCCCCCACACACACACACACACACACACACACACACACACACACACACACACCAAAAAAGAACATATCCCAGTTTAACATAACGCTATGTGGTGCAAGGTGTGGAGCTGGTCACTTGTATCAGACCTCTGACATTTGCCTTTTCACCCATATTGCATACTTTTTCTTGCAGGTTGTGTCTTAATTCAAGAAGTGTTCTAAGTACTTCAGCTTAGTATCTTTACTGACCCCTCTTTACCCCACACTACATAACTGACCCCTCTATACCCTACACTACATCACTGACCTTTCTATAACCATCACTGCATTACTGACCCCTCTATACAGTACACTGACCTCTATATACCTGCTAGTACATCCCTGATGCCTATATTCCCTAAGCTAAATCCCTGATGCCTCTATTCCCTACGCTACATCCCTGACGCCTCTATTCCCTATGCTACATCCCTGACGCCTCTATACCCTACGCTACATCCCTGATGCCTCTATTCCCTACGCTACATTCCTGATGCCTCTATAACCTACGCTACATCCCTGACGCCTCTATACCCTACGCTACATCCCTGACGCCTCTATACAGTACAATGCATTACTGATCCCTCTAGACCATACATCCTCATTACATCAGAGAGATAGTGAAACACTGGAAAAAATAAGGATAAAGTGGACTACAGAAACTGATGCTCTAAACAAAGGAGAGAGAGAGAAAAGCACAAGGGAAAGTGGGCAATCGGAACACCATAGAGAGAGGAGAGATAGAAATGCCTGAAAAAGTAAAGGGGGTTGGGTATGGCATCCGGCGCTCGGGATTCCAGCAGTCACATGATACCTAATCCTAATCCTAACCCTCTGGGGGGGTGGCGGATAGGGCTAACCCTCAGGGGGTGGCAGCTAGGACTAACCCCCCCCCCTCCTAGTGCCTTCCCTAACACCCCCTCCCCCGGTCCTAACCCTCCCTCCAATACTCGCCTTCGGGATGTTGGCTGTCTGTGTGCCGGCACCAGTCTCCCAAGTGGTGTCAGGATTCCAACATCGGTCAAATGACCGCCGGTATACCGTCTGCCGGGATGGTAAATGTATCCTGAGGACAGGTAGTGAGTGTGGAGGGATAGGTGGTTCAGTAAAATGTAACAGCTCAAACTGCGATCATTCACTGATAAATTGATTTATAGCTCTCCCTTTTTAACCATTGCAGTCATAAAAGCAATGTTTTTTAAACTTTTAAATAAAGCTTGTTAGCATCCCCAGCACACTGTATATGCTGGGAGATGTAGTTCTCAATATGAAAACATTTAATTACTGTATGAACTCTAATTCCCCAACTGAAACCTCTCACAAACACACACTCCTAAATCTAGTACACACACACACACACACACACACACACACACACACACACACACACACACATTTCCCCAGTACTGACAACTCTCATCACTTCCACACACTGACAACTCCCTCCTGCTCCTCTCCCCACTGACACTGACAGCTCCCTCACAGTCACACACATCCTCCACCCCCCCACCCCCCCCACACACACACTGATAGCACACATGCACAAATCCCCCCCTCCTCGACACTAACTGTCACGGACTGCTTGGGCAGCAGGGGGCAGGCTCTGACTTGAAGTGCTGAAATTCAACAGCTCTCTCGAACTTGCAAGGCATATGGCTGTGCAGCTGTCTCCAGCCATCTCCTTGCCCACTGTGTAATTTGTGGCGTTCTCTGATGTTCCCCGCTCTGCCTCTACAACCGGCACATAATGTACAGCAGTGGTGACTCCTGAGTATGGGCCTGGAGAACTCCGCCTACCGGGGGGTAGGGATTAATAATTTCAAAGGGGCAGAGCTAGGAGTGAAGCAGTGGACAGCAGTTGAGGGGCGTTTCAAACTGTAACAGGGTTGGGACAATTTCAGTATCCTTCCCTCACCGTCTAATTGGTCAGTCCCACGCTGATTGCCATAGCGCCCTTTTCGAGACTGCAGAACTCTATCCCTTAGCCACGGTTGGCACAGCTGGATGGTGCCCCTGGCAAGTGCCATCCTGGCCAAGGGGTAGATACGCCCCTGAGGGTCAGGGCCAGCAACTGAAATCTTGGGGCCCAGTACACTGATATCTCTGGGGCCCCCTCAACCCCCCCTTAACTTGGCAGAGGGATCTTTAAAAAAAAATGGAGCCTTTGACTCGGACCGTCAGTGAGGCCGGCAGGTGGTTTTCATACTGGGCTATCCAGCTCTTCGGTGGCGGTGGCAGGGACATTCAGAAAAGGGCCAGCACAGCAACATGCATAATAATGGCAATACAGTATGGACCACAGGGACTGGACAAAGTGATGGGGTAAAAGGAGGGGGGAGGGTTTAGTTGGCCTGTTAATTGTTTTCCTGCTTAAATTGAGCAGTTGGTGGATACACTTTAAAAAGCAATATTGGCACTGTGGCCCCATTATTTCTGTTCTTAATACTTGGAGCCCTGAACAAGTGTCCCCTTTGTCCCCCCTGTCACCGGGCCTGTTCAGGCGTTACCTATGGAGAAGCTGCGACATGACATCCTAGGACACGATACTGCACCATGCATCACCATTATATTTCAGTGTGCCTTGTCAATATTTAAATCTTGTTCTGTGTGACGTGAGTTGTAAATGGTTGAAAATCTCTGTGCTACAGTATCGTCACCATGTAGTTATAACAACACCGCAAAACCACCAAAAGACGTGTTTTGGTAGAGGGACTGCTGGAGGGGCCCATTGGGGCCCCCAGTTTGCTACCCCACCCCAGTATACCTGTGCTGTAGCCAGTGGAAGGGGCACTATCTTCCCGGTGATCTCTTCGGGAAGATGGTGCCGCACATAGAAAGCAAAGACTCTGGCTGCACTCTCCTGCCCTCGCTCTAAGCAAGGTGATCGGGCCACAAAAGGACCCCTGTCGGACCCCTGCCGGACCCCGGCCTGTGGGCCACAAAAGGATGCATTGGGGGCGGCATGCGGCCCATGGGTTTGACACCCCTGCCCTAGAGTATCAAAATTTGTTTCACGGCACCCCTAGGCCAAAGTTTTTTTTATTGAGAAATTCAGAAAAAAATATAAAATTAAGTAAATTGTGTTTATAGCATGTCATCCTCAGGTTCAGTTATGTTGTGAGGGAATGGTTTTGCCAATTTAATAAAGTATAAATAATTTTAATTGGTCCTGGACCACCAAACTATGCTACCAGTGCAAGAACCCCAGTTTGGAAACTACTGCCATAAAATAAACCTTTTTTGTTTTTTTTAAACTACATGTAATACACCTTAGAGCTCAGTTCCTAAAAGGTTTTAAACCCTTGCATACAGTAAACTACACATATTTAAAAATCCTACACCGGGCACAAGTGCTCACGGGCCAATTTCATGGCAGTCTCGGATAGGAGGGCATTGTGGATTCACCAAGGGAATGCTGATGCTGACTCCAAGAAGAAAGGGAGTCTCTTCCCTATGAAGGTGAAGCCTTGTTTGGCGACGGCCTAGTTCATTTGATCTCGGCAGCTCCCGCAGGTAAGTCATCCTTCTTGCCCTATGTTCCCTCTCAACGGATGAAGACGCATCATTATCTGACGCAGTCATTTCGGCCCAATAGATATGCAAGAAGTTAAGATTCCCCTTTCTTTGCAGGTAGAGGAAGGAAAAGAGGGAAGAGGTCTGTAGCCTCTTCAAGATCGCAGGAGCAGAGATCGTCCTCTGCTTCTGCCAAATCCACTGCATGACGCTGGGGCTCTCTTGCAGGAGCCCGCACCAGTGGGGGGCACGTCTAAAACTCTTCAGTCAGTTCTGGATTCATTCGGACCTGGACTCGTGGGTTTTACAAATAGTGTCCCAAGGGTACAAACTGGGGTTTCAAGACATTCCCCCTCACCGATTGTTCAAATCAGCCTTAGTCAGCAGGGAGAAGGTTTTTATTCAAGCCTCTTCGTGGTCCCGAAGCCGGACGGCTCAGTCAGACCAATCTTAAATCTGAAATCCCTTAATTTCTACCTAAAGAAATTCAATTTCAAGATGGAATCTCTCAGGGTAGTGATCTCCAGTCCGGGGGATAAAGGAGATTTCATGGTTTTGGTAGACATAAAGGATGCCTACTTATATGTTCCCATTTAGCCACTGCATCAAGCTACCTGAGGTTTGCAATTCAGGATTGTCATTACCAATTTCAGACGTTGCCGTTTGGTCTGTCCACGGCTCCGAGGATTTTCACCAGGGTGATGGCGGAAATGATGGTTCTCCTTCGCAAGCAAGGAGTCACAATTATCCCGTACTTGGATGATCTCCTGATTAAGGCGAGATCCAGGGACCAGTTGGTGCAAAACATCTACTCTCCCTGACAGTTCTTCAACAACATGGTTGGCTCCTAAACTTGCCAAAATCGCAGTTGGTCCCAATGACGCGGTTGTTGTTTTTGGGAGTGATACTGGACACAGAAGAGGTTTTCTTCTAGTGGAAAGGCTCTGGAGATCCAGAGTCTGGTCAAACAAATTCTGAAACCAGCAAGAGTGTTAATCCATCAATGCATTCAGTTGCTGGGGAAGATGGTTGCGGCCTACGAGCCCATTCAGTTTGGCAGGTTCCATGCCAGAGTGTTCCAGTGGGACCTGTTGGACAAGTGGTCCGGATCCCACCTACACATGCACCGGAGGATAATCCTGTCTTCCAAGACCAGAATCTCACTCCATTGGTGGCTGCACAGTTCTCACCACCTAGAGGGGCGATGGTTCGGGATCCAGGACGGGATCCTAGGGACCACGGATGCAACCCTCCGAGGCTGGAGAGCAGTCACACAGGGGGAAAACATCCAAGGAAGATGGTCAAGTCTTCCTTGGATGTTTTCATCTCCACATAAATGTTCTGGAGTTAAGGGCCATTTAATAACTGCAGACACAGTACGCACTGGGACGGGTGCCCATCATCCTCTACGGACTAAGGGGGTAATTCCAAGTTGATCGCAGCAGGATTTTTGATAGCAATTGGGCAAAACCATGTGCACTGCAGGGGAGGCAGATATAACATGTGCAGAGAGAGATAGATTTGGGTGTGGTGAGTTCAATCTGCAATCTAAATTGCAGTGTAAAAATATAGCAGCCAGTATTTACCGTGCACAGAAACAAAATAACCCACCCAAATCTAACTCTCTCTGCAAATATTATATCTACCCCCCCTGCAGTGCACATGGTTTTGCCCAACTGCTAAAATATTTCCTGCTGCGATCAACTTGGAATTACCCCCTAAGAGAAAAGGATTTACCGGTAGGTATTAAAATCCTATTTTCTCTAACGTCCTAGAGAATGCTGTGGACTCCGTAAGGACCATGGGGATAGACGGGCTCCGCAGGAGACATGGGCACTTTAAGAAAGACTTTAGTTCTGGGTGTGCACTGGCTCCTCCCTCTATGCCCCTCCTCCAGAACTCAGTTTGATACTGTACCCAGTGGAGACTGGGTGCTTTTCAGGAGCTCTCATGAGCTTTCTGACAGAAAGTATTTTGTTAGGTTTTTAATTTTCAGGGAGCACTGCTGGCAACAGACTCCCTCATCGAGGGACTGAGGGGAGAGAAGCAGCCCTACTCTCTGAGTTGCAAGGTCCTGCTTCTTAGGCTACTGGACACCATTAGCTCCAGTGGGATTGGTACGCAGGATCTCACCCTCGCCGTCCGTCCCAGAGCCGCGCCGCCGTCCCCCTCGCAGAGCCGGAAGATAGAAGCCGGGTGAGTATGAGAAGAAAAGAAGACTTCAGAGGCGGCAGAAGACTTCATGATCTTCACTGAGGTAACGCATAGCACTGCAGCTGTGCGCCTTTGCTCCCATACACCTCACATACTCCGGTCACTGTAAGGGTGCAGGGCGCAGGGGGGGCGCCCTGGGCAGCAATATAAACCTCTTTCGCAAAAATATAACATATATACAGCTGGGCACTTTATATATGTATAAGCCCCCACCAATTTTACAGTTTAAGCGGGACAGAAGCCCGCCTCCGAGGGGGCGGGGCTTCTCCCTCAGCACTCACCAGCGCCATTTTTTCTCCACAGCACAGCTGAGAGGAAGCTCCCCGGACTCTACCCTGCTTATACCACGTTAGACAAGAGGGTTGAAAAGAGGGGTGGGGGGGGCACATAATTCGCAAATTACATACAGCAGCACTACTGGGCAAACATTAAGTTACTGTTTTATTCCTGGGTTATATAGCGCTGGGGGGTGTGCTGGCATACTCTCTCTCTGTCTCTCCAAAGGGCCTTGTGGGGAAACTGTCTTCAGAAAAAGCATTCCCTGTGTGTGTAGTGTGTCGGTACACGTGTGTCGACATGTCTGAGGAAGAAGGCTATATTAGAGAGGAGCGGGAGCAAATGAATGTGGTGTCTCCGCCGACAGCTGATTGGATGGATATGTGGAATGTTTTAAATGCTAGTGTAAACTCATTGCACAAAAGATTAGACAAGGCAGAAGCTTTGGGACAGTCAGGGTTTCAACCCATGCCTGATCCTATGTTGCAGGGACTGTCAGGGTCTCATTAGCGCCCACTATCCCAGATTGTTGACACAGATACCGACACGGATTCTGACTCCAGTGTCGATTACGATGATGCAAAGTTACAGCCAAAATTGGCAAAATCCATTCGATTTATGATTATGGCAATAAAAGATGTTTTGCACATCACAGAGGAACCCCCTGTCGCTGACAAGAGGGTACATATGTACAAGGGAAAGAAGCCTGAGGTAACCTTTCCCCCCTCACACGAGCTGAACGAGTTATGTGAAAAAGCTTGGGAGTCTCCAGATAAAAGACTGCAGATTTCCAAAAGGATTCTTATGGCGTATCCTTTCCCATCAACGGATAGGTTACGATGGGAATGCTCCCCTAGGGTGGACAAAGCATTAACACGCTTATCCAAGAAGGTAGCCCTCCCGTCCCAGGATACGGCTACCTTCAAAGAGTGTGCTGACCGCAAACAGGAGATTACCCTGAAGTCCATTTATACACATTCAGGTACCTTACTCAGACCGGCAATTGCGTCGGCCTGGGTGTGTAGTGCTGTAGCGGCATGGACAAATACCTTATCTGAGGGGATGGATAGCCTAGACAAGGATACTATTTTATTGACCCTGGGGCATATAAGAGATGCTGTCCTATATATGTGTGTATGCAAACTACAGGTGGTGCTGCAGGGCCCACACCCTTTTACTTGTCTTGTAGAGCAGCTCTGAAGCTGTTACAGTGCCCAGCTGCTGCAAGAAATCAGCTTGAATGCTTCAGGGGCTTGGGCATGGCCAACATGAGCCCCACACCGAAAGAGGGTGGGGGTGTTTAATAGAGATGAGCGGGTTCGGTTTCTCTGAAACCGAACCCGCACGAACTTCATGTTTTTTTCACGGGTCCGAGCAGACTCGGATCCTCCCGCCTTGCTCGGTTAACCCGAGCGCGCCCGAACGTCATCATGACGCTGTCGGATTCTCGCGAGACTCGGATTCTATATAAGGAGCCGCGCGTCGCCGCCATTTTCACACGTGCATTGAGATTGATAGGGAGAGGACGTGGCTGGCGTCCTCTCCATTAGAAATTAGATTAGAAGAGAGAGAGAGAGATTGTGCAGAGTCAGACAGAGTTTACCACAGTGACCAGTGCAGTTGTTGTTAGTTAACTTTTATTTATTTTAATATATCCGTTCTCTGCTATATCCGTTCTCTGCCTGAAAAAAAACGATACACAGCAGCAGCCAGTCACACAGTGTGACTCAGTCTGTGTGCACTCAGCTCAGCCCAGTGTGCTGCACATCAATGTATAAAAGGCAAAGCTTATAATAATTGTGGGGGAGACTGGGGAGCACTGCAGGTTGTTATAGCAGGAGCCCCCAGGAGTACATAATATTATATTAATTTAAAATTAAACAGTGCACACTTTTGCTGCAGGAGTGCCACTGCCAGTGTGACTAGTGGTGACCAGTGCCTGACCACCAGTATAGTAGTATATTGTTGTATGTATTGTATACTATCTCTTTATCAACCAGTCTATATTAGCAGCAGACACAGTACAGTGCGGTAGTTCACGGCTGTGGCTACCTCTGTGTCGGCAGTCGGAACTCGGCAGGCAGTCCGTCCATCCATAATTGTATTACAATATATACCACCTAACCGTGGTATTTTTTTTTCTTTCTTTATACCGTCGTCATAGTGTCATACTAGTTGTTACGAGTATACTACTATCTCTTTATCAACCAGTGTACAGTGCGGTAGTTCACGGCTGTGGCTACCTCTGTGTCGGCAGTCGGCAGGCAGTCCGTCCATCCATAATTGTATTATTATTATAATATATACCACCTAACCGTGGTTTTTTTTTCATTCTTTATACCGTCGTCATAGTGTCATACTAGTTGTTACGAGTATACTACTATCTCTTTATCAACCAGTGTACAGTGCGGTAGTTCACGGCTGTGGCTACCTCTGTGTCGGCAGTCGGCAGGCAGTCCGTCCATCCATAATTGTATTATTATTATAATATATACCACCTAACCGTGGTTTTTTTTTCATTCTTTATACCGTCGTCATAGTGTCATACTAGTTGTTACGAGTATACTACTATCTCTTTATCAACCAGTGTACAGTGCGGTAGTTCACGGCTGTGGCTACCTCTGTGTCGGCAGTCGGCAGGCAGTCCGTCCATCCATAATTGTATTATTATTATAATATATACCACCTAACCGTGGTTTTTTTTTCATTCTTTATACCGTCGTCATAGTGTCATACTAGTTGTTACGAGTATACTACTATCTCTTTATCAACCAGTGTACAGTGCGGTAGTTCACGGCTGTGGCTACCTCTGTGTCGGCAGTGGGCAGGCAGTCCGTCCATCCATAATTGTATTATTATTATAATATATACCACCTAACCGTGGTTTTTTTTTCATTCTTTATACCGTCGTCATAGTGTCATACTAGTTGTTACGAGTATACTTAGAAAGAAAATTTTAAAGCCTTCTGTTAGGCCATCATCTACACGACATAGCCCTGAATTTTCCAATGCGTAGCTCTTTGCAAAAGAGAGATATTTGCAAGGAAAAGCTGTCTTGTACCTTTGCATTTTTCTCCCAAACGAAGGACACTAGAAAGAAAATTTTAAAGCCTCCTGTTAGGCCATCATCTACACGACATAGCCCTGAATTTTCCAATGCGCAGCTCTTTGCAAAAGAGAGATATTGGCAAGGAAAAGCTGTCTTGTACCTTTGCATTTTTCTCCCAAACGAAGGTCACTAGAAAGAAAATTTTAAAGCCTCCTGTTAGGCCATCATCTACACGACTTAGCCCTGAATTTTCCAATGCGCAGCTCTTTGCAAAAGAGAGATATTGGCAAGGAAAAGCTGTCTTGTACCATTGCATTTTTCTCCCAAACGAAGGACACTAGAAAGAAAATTTTAAAGCCTCCTGTTAGGCCATCATCTACACGACATAGCCCTGAATTTTCCAATGCGCAGCTCTTTGCAAAAGAGAGATATTGGCAAGGTAAAGCTGTCTTGTACCATTGCATTTTTCTCCCAAACGAAGGACACTAGAAAGAACATTTTAAAGCCTCCTGTTAGGCCATCATCTACACGACATAGCCCTGATTTTCCAATGCGCAGCTCTTTGCAAAAGAGATATATTGGCAAGGAAAAGCTGTCTTGTACCATTGCATTTTTCTCCCAAACGAAGGACACTAGAAAGAACATTTTAAAGCCTCCTGTTAGGCCATCATCTACACGACATAGCCCTGAATTTTCCAATGCGCAGCTCTTTGCAATAGAGAGATATTGGCAAGGAAAAGCTGTCTTGTACCATTGCATTTTTCTCCCAAACGAAGGACACTAGAAAGAAAATTTTAAAGCCTCCTGTTAGGCCATCATCTACACGACATAGCCCTGAATTTTCCAATGCGCAGCTCTTTGCAAAAGAGAGATATTGGCAAGGAAAAGCTGTCTTGTACCATTGCATTTTTCTCCCAAACGAAGGACACTAGAAAGAAAATTTTAAAGCCTCCTGTTAGGCCATCATCTACACGACATAGCCCTGAATTTTCCAATGCGCAGCTCTTTGCAAAAGAGAGATATTGGCAAGGAAAAGCTGTCTTGTACCATTGCATTTTTCTCCCAAACGAAGGACACTAGAAAGAACATTTTAAAGCCTCCTGTTAGGCCATCATCTACACGACATAGCCCTGATTTTCCAATGCGCAGCTCTTTGCAAAAGAGATATATTGGCAAGGAAAAGCTGTCTTGTACCATTGCATTTTTCTCCCAAACGAAGGACACTAGAAAGAACATTTTAAAGCCTCCTGTTAGGCCATCATCTACACGACATAGCCCTGAATTTTCCAATGCGCAGCTCTTTGCAATAGAGAGATATTGGCAAGGAAAAGCTGTCTTGTACCATTGCATTTTTCTCCCAAACGAAGGACACTAGAAAGAAAATTTTAAAGCCTCCTGTTAGGCCATCATCTACACGACATAGCCCTGAATTTTCCAATGCGCAGCTCTTTGCAAAAGAGAGATATTGGCAAGGAAAAGCTGTCTTGTACCTTTGCATTTTTCTCCCAAACGAAGGAAACTAGAAAGAAAATTTTAAAGCCTCCTGTTAGGCCATCATCTACACGACATAGCCCTGAATTTTCCAATGCGCAGCTCTTTGCAAAAGAGAGATATTGGCAAGGAAAAGCTGTCTTGTACCATTGCATTTTTCTCCCAAACGAAGGACACTAGAAAGAAAATTTTAAAGCCTCCTGTTAGGCCATCATCTACACGACATAGCCCTGAATTTTCCAATGCGTAGCTCTTTGCAAAAGAGAGATATTGGCAAGGAAAAGCTGTCTTGTACCTTTGCATTTTTCTCCCAAACGAAGGACACTAGAAAGAAAATTTTAAAGCCTCCTGTTAGGCCATCATCTACACGACATAGCCCTGAATTTTCCAAAGCGCAGCTCTTTGCAAAAGAGAGATATTGGCAAGGAAAAGCTGTCTTGTACCTTTGCATTTTTCTCCCAAACGAAGGACACTAGAAAGAAAATTTTAAAGCCTCCTGTTAGGCCATCATCTACACGACATAGCCCTGAATTTTCCAAAGCGCAGCTCTTTGCAAAAGAGAGATATTGGCAAGGAAAAGCTGTCTTGTACCATTGCATTTTTCTCCCAAACGAAGGACACTAGAAAGAACATTTTAAAGCCTCCTGTTAGGCCATCATCTACACGACATAGCCCTGAATTTTCCAATGCGCAGCTCTTTGCAAAAGAGAGATATTGGCAAGGAAAAGCTGTCTTGTACCTTTGCATTTTTCTCCCAAACGAAGGTCACTAGAAAGAAAATTTTAAAGCCTCCTGTTAGGCCATCATCTACACGACATAGCCCTGAATTTTCCAATGCGCAGCTCTTTGCAAAAGAGAGATATTGGCAAGGAAAAGCTGTCTTGTACCATTGCATTTTTCTCCCAAACGAAGGACACTAGAAAGAAAATTTTAAAGCCTCCTGTTAGGCCATCATCTACACGACATAGCCCTGAATTTTCCAATGCGCAGCTCTTTGCAAAAGAGAGATATTGGCAAGGAAAAGCTGTCTTGTACCATTGCATTTTTCTCCCAAACGAAGGACACTAGAAAGAACATTTTAAAGCCTCCTGTTAGGCCATCATCTACACGACATAGCCCTGATTTTCCAATGCGCAGCTCTTTGCAAAAGAGATATATTGGCAAGGAAAAGCTGTCTTGTACCATTGCATTTTTCTCCCAAACGAAGGACACTAGAAAGAACATTTTAAAGCCTCCTGTTAGGCCATCATCTACACGACATAGCCCTGAATTTTCCAATGCGCAGCTCTTTGCTATAGAGAGATATTGGCAAGGAAAAGCTGTCTTGTACCATTGCATTTTTCTCCCAAACGAAGGACACTAGAAAGAAAATTTTAAAGCCTCCTGTTAGGCCATCATCTACACGACATAGCCCTGAATTTTCCAATGCGCAGCTCTTTGCAAAAGAGAGATATTGGCAAGGAAAAGCTGTCTTGTACCATTGCATTTTTCTCCCAAACGAAGGACACTAGAAAGAAAATTTTAAAGCCTCCTGTTAGGCCATCATCTACACGACATAGCCCTGAATTTTCCAATGCGCAGCTCTTTGCAAAAGAGAGATATTGGCAAGGAAAAGCTGTCTTGTACCATTGCATTTTTCTCCCAAACGAAGGACACTAGAAAGAACATTTTAAAGCCTCCTGTTAGGCCATCATCTACACGACATAGCCCTGAATTTTCCAATGCGCAGCTCTTTGCAAAAGAGAGATATTGGCAAGGAAAAGCTGTCTTGTACCATTGCATTTTTCTCCCAAACGAAGGACACTAGAAAGAACATTTTAAAGCCTCCTGTTAGGCCATCATCTACACGACATAGCCCTGAATTTTCCAATGCGCAGCTCTATGCAATAGAGAGATATTGGCAAGGAAAAGCTGTCTTGTACCATTGCATTTTTCTCCCAAACGAAGGACACTAGAAAGAAAATTTTAAAGCCTCCTGTTAGGCCATCATCTACACGACATAGCCCTGAATTTTCCAATGCGCAGCTCTTTGCAAAAGAGAGATATTGGCAAGGAAAAGCTGTCTTGTACCTTTGCATTTTTCTCCCAAACGAAGGAAACTAGAAAGAAAATTTTAAAGCCTCCTGTTAGGCCATCATCTACACGACATAGCCCTGAATTTTCCAATGCGCAGCTCTTTGCAAAAGAGAGATATTGGCAAGGAAAAGCTGTCTTGTACCATTGCATTTTTCTCCCAAACGAAGGACACTAGAAAGAAAATTTTAAAGCCTCCTGTTAGGCCATCATCTACACGACATAGCCCTGAATTTTCCAATGCGTAGCTCTTTGCAAAAGAGAGATATTGGCAAGGAAAAGCTGTCTTGTACCTTTGCATTTTTCTCCCAAACGAAGGACGCTAGAAAGAAAATTTTAAAGCCTCCTGTTAGGCCATCATCTACACGACATAGCCCTGAATTTTCCAATGCGCAGCTCTTTGCAAAAGAGAGATATTGGCAAGGAAAAGCTGTCTTGTACCTTTGCATTTTTCTCCCAAACGAAGGAAACTAGAAAGAAAATTTTAAAGCCTCCTGTTAGGCCATCATCTACACGACATAGCCCTGAATTTTCCAATGCGCAGCTCTTTGCAAAAGAGAGATATTGGCAAGGAAAAGCTGTCTTGTACCATTGCATTTTTCTCCCAAACGAAGGACACTAGAAAGAAAATTTTAAAGCCTCCTGTTAGGCCATCATCTACACGACATAGCCCTGAATTTTCCAATGCGTAGCTCTTTGCAAAAGAGAGATATTGGCAAGGAAAAGCTGTCTTGTACCTTTGCATTTTTCTCCCAAACGAAGGAAACTAGAAAGAAAATTTTAAAGCCTCCTGTTAGGCCATCATCTACACGACATAGCCCTGAATTTTCCAATGCGCAGCTCTTTGCAAAAGAGAGATATTGGCAAGGAAAAGCTGTCTTGTACCATTGCATTTTTCTCCCAAACGAAGGACACTAGAAAGAAAATTTTAAAGCCTCCTGTTAGGCCATCATCTACACGACATAGCCCTGAATTTTCCAATGCGTAGCTCTTTGCAAAAGAGAGATATTGGCAAGGAAAAGCTGTCTTGTACCTTTGCATTTTTCTCCCAAACGAAGGAAACTAGAAAGAAAATTTTAAAGCCTCCTGTTAGGCCATCATCTACACGACATAGCCCTGAATTTTCCAATGCGTAGCTCTTTGCAAAAGAGAGATATTGGCAAGGAAAAGCTGTCTTGTACCTTTGCATTTTTCTCCCAAACGAAGGACGCTAGAAAGAAAATTTTAAAGCCTCCTGTTAGGCCATCATCTACACGACATAGCCCTGAATTTTCCAATGCGCAGCTCTTTGCAAAAGAGAGATATTGGCAAGGAAAAGCTGTCTTGTACCTTTGCATTTTTCTCCCAAACGAAGGTCACTAGAAAGAAAATTTTAAAGCCTCCTGTTAGGCCATCATCTACACGACATAGCCCTGAATTTTCCAATGCGTAGCTCTTTGCAAAAGAGAGATATTGGCAAGGAAAAGCTGTCTTGTACCTTTGCATTTTCTCCCAAACGAAGGACACTAGAAAGAAAATTTTAAAGCCTCCTGTTAGGCCATCATCTACACGACATAGCCCTGAATTTTCCAATGCGCAGCTCTTTGCAAAAGAGAGATATTGGCAAGGAAAAGCTGTCTTGTACCATTGCATTTTTCTCCCAAACGAAGGACACTAGAAAGAACATTTTAAAGCCTGCTGTTAGGCCATCATCTACACGACATAGCCCTGAATTTTCCAATGCGCAGCTCTTTGCAAAAGAGAGATATTGGCAAGAAAAGCTGTCTTGTACCTTTGCATTTTTCTCCCAAACGAAGGTCACTAGAAAGAAAATTTTAAAGCCTCCTGTTAGGCCATCATCTACACGACATAGCCCTGAATTTTCCAATGCGTAGCTCTTTGCAAAAGAGAGATATTGGCAAGGAAAAGCTGTCTTGTACCTTTGCATTTTTCTCCCAAACGAAGGACGCTAGAAAGAAAATTTTAAAGCCTCCTGTTAGGCCATCATCTACACGACATAGCCCTGAATTTTCCAATGCGCAGCTCTTTGCAAAAGAGAGATATTGGCAAGGAAAAGCTGTCTTGTACCATTGCATTTTTCTCCCAAACGAAGGACACTAGAAAGAAAATTTTAAAGCCTCCTGTTAGGCCATCATCTACACGACATAGCCCTGAATTTTCCAATGCGTAGCTCTTTGCAAAAGAGAGATATTGGCAAGGAAAAGCTGTCTTGTACCTTTGCATTTTTCTCCCAAACGAAGGACGCTAGAAAGAAAATTTTAAAGCCTCCTGTTAGGCCATCATCTACACGACATAGCCCTGAATTTTCCAATGCGCAGCTCTTTGCAAAAGAGAGATATTGGCAAGGAAAAGCTGTCTTGTACCTTTGCATTTTTCTCCCAAACGAAGGAAACTAGAAAGAAAATTTTAAAGCCTCCTGTTAGGCCATCATCTACACGACATAGCCCTGAATTTTCCAATGCGCAGCTCTTTGCAAAAGAGAGATATTGGCAAGGAAAAGCTGTCTTGTACCATTGCATTTTTCTCCCAAACGAAGGACACTAGAAAGAAAATTTTAAAGCCTCCTGTTAGGCCATCATCTACACGACATAGCCCTGAATTTTCCAATGCGTAGCTCTTTGCAAAAGAGAGATATTGGCAAGGAAAAGCTGTCTTGTACCTTTGCATTTTTCTCCCAAACGAAGGAAACTA
Organism: Pseudophryne corroboree; assembly: GCF_028390025.1. Taxonomy (NCBI): domain Eukaryota; kingdom Metazoa; phylum Chordata; class Amphibia; order Anura; family Myobatrachidae; genus Pseudophryne; species Pseudophryne corroboree. The sequence continues at coordinate 69,566 of NW_026967706.1, forward strand.
GAAAGAAAATTTTAAAGCCTCCTGTTAGGCCATCATCTACACGACATAGCCCTGAATTTTCCAATGCGCAGCTCTTTGCAAAAGAGAGATATTGGCAAGGAAAAGCTGTCTTGTACCATTGCATTTTTCTCCCAAACGAAGGACACTAGAAAGAAAATTTTAAAGCCTCCTGTTAGGCCATCATCTACACGACATAGCCCTGAATTTTCCAATGCGTAGCTCTTTGCAAAAGAGAGATATTGGCTAGGAAAAGCTGTCTTGTACCTTTGCATTTTTCTCCCAAACGAAGGAAACTAGAAAGAAAATTTTAAAGCCTCCTGTTAGGCCATCATCTACACGACATAGCCCTGAATTTTCCAATGCGTAGCTCTTTGCAAAAGAGAGATATTGGCAAGGAAAAGCTGTCTTGTACCTTTGCATTTTTCTCCCAAACGAAGGACGCTAGAAAGAAAATTTTAAAGCCTCCTGTTAGGCCATCATCTACACGACATAGCCCTGAATTTTCCAATGCGCAGCTCTTTGCAAAAGAGAGATATTGGCAAGGAAAAGCTGTCTTGTACCTTTGCATTTTTCTCCCAAACGAAGGTCACTAGAAAGAAAATTTTAAAGCCTCCTGTTAGGCCATCATCTACACGACATAGCCCTGAATTTTCCAATGCGTAGCTCTTTGCAAAAGAGAGATATTGGCAAGGAAAAGCTGTCTTGTACCTTTGCATTTTCTCCCAAACGAAGGACACTAGAAAGAAAATTTTAAAGCCTCCTGTTAGGCCATCATCTACACGACATAGCCCTGAATTTTCCAATGCGCAGCTCTTTGCAAAAGAGAGATATTGGCAAGGAAAAGCTGTCTTGTACCATTGCATTTTTCTCCCAAACGAAGGACACTAGAAAGAACATTTTAAAGCCTGCTGTTAGGCCATCATCTACACGACATAGCCCTGAATTTTCCAATGCGCAGCTCTTTGCAAAAGAGAGATATTGGCAAGAAAAGCTGTCTTGTACCTTTGCATTTTTCTCCCAAACGAAGGTCACTAGAAAGAAAATTTTAAAGCCTCCTGTTAGGCCATCATCTACACGACATAGCCCTGAATTTTCCAATGCGTAGCTCTTTGCAAAAGAGAGATATTTGCAAGGAAAAGCTGTCTTGTACCTTTGCATTTTTCTCCCAAACGGAGGACACTAGAAAGAAAATTTTAAAGCCTCCTGTTAGGCCATCATCTACACGACATAGCCCTGAATTTTCCAATGCGCAGCTCTTTGCTATAGAGAGATATTGGCAAGGAAAAGCTGTCTTGTACCATTGCATTTTTCTCCCAAACGAAGGACACTAGAAAGAAAATTTTAAAGCCTCCTGTTAGGCCATCATCTACACGACATAGCCCTGAATTTTCCAATGCGCAGCTCTTTGCAAAAGAGAGATATTGGCAAGGAAAAGCTGTCTTGTACCTTTGCATTTTTCTCCCAAACGAAGGAAACTAGAAAGAAAATTTTAAAGCCTCCTGTTAGGCCATCATCTACACGACATAGCCCTGAATTTTCCAATGCGCAGCTCTTTGCAAAAGAGAGATATTGGCAAGGAAAAGCTGTCTTGTACCATTGCATTTTTCTCCCAAACGAAGGACACTAGAAAGAAAATTTTAAAGCCTCCTGTTAGGCCATCATCTACACGACATAGCCCTGAATTTTCCAATGCGTAGCTCTTTGCAAAAGAGAGATATTGGCAAGGAAAAGCTGTCTTGTACCTTTGCATTTTTCTCCCAAACGAAGGACACTAGAAAGAAAATTTTAAAGCCTCCTGTTAGGCCATCATCTACACGACATAGCCCTTAATTTTCCAATGCGCAGCTCTTTGCAAAAGAGAGATATTGGCAAGGAAAAGCTGTCTTGTACCTTTGCATTTTTCTCCCAAACGAAGGTCACTAGAAAGAAAATTTTAAACCCTCCTGTTAGGCCATCATCTACACGACATAGCCCTGAATTTTCCAATGAGTAGCTCTTTGCAAAAGAGAGATATTGGCAAGGAAAAGCTGTCTTGTACCTTTGCATTTTTCTCCCAAACGAAGGACACTAGAAAGAAAATTTTAAAGCCTCCTGTTAGGCCATCATCTACACGACATAGCCCTGAATTTTCCAATGCGCAGCTCTTTGCAAAAGAGAGATATTGGCAAGGAAAAGCTGTCTTGTACCATTGCATTTTTCTCCCAAACGAAGGACACTAGAAAGAACATTTTAAAGCCTCCTGTTAGGCCATCATCTACACGACATAGCCCTGAATTTTCCAATGCGCAGCTCTTTGCAAAAGAGAGATATTGGCAAGGAAAAGCTGTCTTGTACCTTTGCATTTTTCTCCCAAACGAAGGTCACTAGAAAGAAAATTTTAAAGCCTCCTGTTAGGCCATCATCTACACGACATAGCCCTGAATTTTCCAATGCGCAGCTCTTTGCAAAAGAGAGATATTGGCAAGGAAAAGCTGTCTTGTACCATTGCATTTTTCTCCCAAACGAAGGACACTAGAAAGAACATTTTAAAGCCTCCCTGTTAGGCCATCATCTACACGACATAGCCCTGAATTTTCCAATGCGCAGCTCTTTGCAATAGAGAGATATTGGCAAGGAAAAGCTGTCTTGTACCATTGCATTTTTCTCCCAAACGAAGGACACTAGAAAGAAAATTTTAAAGCCTCCTGTTAGGCCATCATCTACACGACATAGCCCTGAATTTTCCAATGCGCAGCTCTTTGCAAAAGAGAGATATTGGCAAGGAAAAGCTGTCTTGTACCATTGCATTTTTCTCCCAAACGAAGGACACTAGAAAGAAAATGTTAAAGCCTCCTGTTAGGCCATCATCTACACGACATAGCCATGAATTTTCCAATGCGCAGCTCTTTGCAAAAGAGAGATATTGGCAAGGAAAAGCTGTCTTGTACCTTTGCATTTTTCTCCCAAACGAAGGTCACTAGAAAGAAAATTTTAAAGCCCCCTGTTAGGCCATCATCTACACGACATAGCCCTGAATTTTCCAATGCGCAGCTCTTTGCAAAAGAGAGATATTGGCAAGGAAAAGCTGTCTTGTACCTTTGCATTTTTCTCCCAAACGAAGGTCACTAGAAAGAAAATTTTAAAGCCTCCTGTTAGGCCATCATCTACACGACATAGCCCTGAATTTTCCAATGCGTAGCTCTTTGCAAAAGAGAGATATTGGCAAGGAAAAGCTGTCTTGTACCTTTGCATTTTTCTCCCAAACGAAGGACACTAGAAAGAAAATTTTAAAGCCTCCTGTTAGGCCATCATCTACACGACATAGCCCTGAATTTTCCAATGCGCAGCTCTTTGCAAAAGAGAGATATTGGCAAGGAAAAGCTGTCTTGTACCTTTGCATTTTTCTCCCAAACGAAGGAAACTAGAAAGAAAATTTTAAAGCCTCCTGTTAGGCCGTCATCTACACGACATAGCCCTGAATTTTCCAATGCGCAGCTCTTTGCAAAAGAGAGATATTGGCAGGGAAAAGCTGTCTTGTACCTTTGCATTTTTCTCCCAAACGAAGGACACTAGAAAGAAAATTTTAAAGCCTCCTGTTAGGCCATCATCTACACGACATAGCCCTGAATTTTCCAATGCGCAGCTCTTTGCAAAAGAGAGATATTGGCAAGGAAAAGCTGTCTTGTACCATTGCATTTTTCTCCCAAACGAAGGACACTAGAAAGAAAATTTTAAAGCCTCCTGTTAGGCCATCATCTACACGACATAGCCCTGAATTTTCCAATGCGTAGCTCTTTGCAAAAGAGAGATATTGGCAAGGAAAAGCTGTCTTGTACCTTTGCATTTTTCTCCCAAACGAAGGAAACTAGAAAGAAAATTTTAAAGCCTCCTGTTAGGCCATCATCTACACGACATAGCCCTGAATTTTCCAATGCGCAGCTCTTTGCAAAAGAGAGATATTGGCAAGGAAAAGCTGTCTTGTACCATTGCATTTTTCTCCCAAACGAAGGACACTAGAAAGAAAATTTTAAAGCCTCCTGTTAGGCCATCATCTACACGACATAGCCCTGAATTTTCCAATGCGTAGCTCTTTGCAAAAGAGAGATATTGGCTAGGAAAAGCTGTCTTGTACCTTTGCATTTTTCTCCCAAACGAAGGAAACTAGAAAGAAAATTTTAAAGCCTCCTGTTAGGCCATCATCTACACGACATAGCCCTGAATTTTCCAATGCGTAGCTCTTTGCAAAAGAGAGATATTGGCAAGGAAAAGCTGTCTTGTACCTTTGCATTTTTCTCCCAAACGAAGGACGCTAGAAAGAAAATTTTAAAGCCTCCTGTTAGGCCATCATCTACACGACATAGCCCTGAATTTTCCAATGCGCAGCTCTTTGCAAAAGAGAGATATTGGCAAGGAAAAGCTGTCTTGTACCTTTGCATTTTTCTCCCAAACGAAGGTCACTAGAAAGAAAATTTTAAAGCCTCCTGTTAGGCCATCATCTACACGACATAGCCCTGAATTTTCCAATGCGTAGCTCTTTGCAAAAGAGAGATATTGGCAAGGAAAAGCTGTCTTGTACCTTTGCATTTTCTCCCAAACGAAGGACACTAGAAAGAAAATTTTAAAGCCTCCTGTTAGGCCATCATCTACACGACATAGCCCTGAATTTTCCAATGCGCAGCTCTTTGCAAAAGAGAGATATTGGCAAGGAAAAGCTGTCTTGTACCATTGCATTTTTCTCCCAAACGAAGGACACTAGAAAGAACATTTTAAAGCCTGCTGTTAGGCCATCATCTACACGACATAGCCCTGAATTTTCCAATGCGCAGCTCTTTGCAAAAGAGAGATATTGGCAAGAAAAGCTGTCTTGTACCTTTGCATTTTTCTCCCAAACGAAGGTCACTAGAAAGAAAATTTTAAAGCCTCCTGTTAGGCCATCATCTACACGACATAGCCCTGAATTTTCCAATGCGTAGCTCTTTGCAAAAGAGAGATATTTGCAAGGAAAAGCTGTCTTGTACCTTTGCATTTTTCTCCCAAACGGAGGACACTAGAAAGAAAATTTTAAAGCCTCCTGTTAGGCCATCATCTACACGACATAGCCCTGAATTTTCCAATGCGCAGCTCTTTGCTATAGAGAGATATTGGCAAGGAAAAGCTGTCTTGTACCATTGCATTTTTCTCCCAAACGAAGGACACTAGAAAGAAAATTTTAAAGCCTCCTGTTAGGCCATCATCTACACGACATAGCCCTGAATTTTCCAATGCGCAGCTCTTTGCAAAAGAGAGATATTGGCAAGGAAAAGCTGTCTTGTACCTTTGCATTTTTCTCCCAAACGAAGGAAACTAGAAAGAAAATTTTAAAGCCTCCTGTTAGGCCATCATCTACACGACATAGCCCTGAATTTTCCAATGCGCAGCTCTTTGCAAAAGAGAGATATTGGCAAGGAAAAGCTGTCTTGTACCATTGCATTTTTCTCCCAAACGAAGGACACTAGAAAGAAAATTTTAAAGCCTCCTGTTAGGCCATCATCTACACGACATAGCCCTGAATTTTCCAATGCGTAGCTCTTTGCAAAAGAGAGATATTGGCAAGGAAAAGCTGTCTTGTACCTTTGCATTTTTCTCCCAAACGAAGGACACTAGAAAGAAAATTTTAAAGCCTCCTGTTAGGCCATCATCTACACGACATAGCCCTTAATTTTCCAATGCGCAGCTCTTTGCAAAAGAGAGATATTGGCAAGGAAAAGCTGTCTTGTACCTTTGCATTTTTCTCCCAAACGAAGGTCACTAGAAAGAAAATTTTAAACCCTCCTGTTAGGCCATCATCTACACGACATAGCCCTGAATTTTCCAATGAGTAGCTCTTTGCAAAAGAGAGATATTGGCAAGGAAAAGCTGTCTTGTACCTTTGCATTTTTCTCCCAAACGAAGGACACTAGAAAGAAAATTTTAAAGCCTCCTGTTAGGCCATCATCTACACGACATAGCCCTGAATTTTCCAATGCGCAGCTCTTTGCAAAAGAGAGATATTGGCAAGGAAAAGCTGTCTTGTACCATTGCATTTTTCTCCCAAACGAAGGACACTAGAAAGAACATTTTAAAGCCTCCTGTTAGGCCATCATCTACACGACATAGCCCTGAATTTTCCAATGCGCAGCTCTTTGCAAAAGAGAGATATTGGCAAGGAAAAGCTGTCTTGTACCTTTGCATTTTTCTCCCAAACGAAGGTCACTAGAAAGAAAATTTTAAAGCCTCCTGTTAGGCCATCATCTACACGACATAGCCCTGAATTTTCCAATGCGCAGCTCTTTGCAAAAGAGAGATATTGGCAAGGAAAAGCTGTCTTGTACCATTGCATTTTTCTCCCAAACGAAGGACACTAGAAAGAACATTTTAAAGCCTCCCTGTTAGGCCATCATCTACACGACATAGCCCTGAATTTTCCAATGCGCAGCTCTTTGCAATAGAGAGATATTGGCAAGGAAAAGCTGTCTTGTACCATTGCATTTTTCTCCCAAACGAAGGACACTAGAAAGAAAATTTTAAAGCCTCCTGTTAGGCCATCATCTACACGACATAGCCCTGAATTTTCCAATGCGCAGCTCTTTGCAAAAGAGAGATATTGGCAAGGAAAAGCTGTCTTGTACCATTGCATTTTTCTCCCAAACGAAGGACACTAGAAAGAAAATGTTAAAGCCTCCTGTTAGGCCATCATCTACACGACATAGCCATGAATTTTCCAATGCGCAGCTCTTTGCAAAAGAGAGATATTGGCAAGGAAAAGCTGTCTTGTACCTTTGCATTTTTCTCCCAAACGAAGGTCACTAGAAAGAAAATTTTAAAGCCCCCTGTTAGGCCATCATCTACACGACATAGCCCTGAATTTTCCAATGCGCAGCTCTTTGCAAAAGAGAGATATTGGCAAGGAAAAGCTGTCTTGTACCTTTGCATTTTTCTCCCAAACGAAGGTCACTAGAAAGAAAATTTTAAAGCCTCCTGTTAGGCCATCATCTACACGACATAGCCCTGAATTTTCCAATGCGTAGCTCTTTGCAAAAGAGAGATATTGGCAAGGAAAAGCTGTCTTGTACCTTTGCATTTTTCTCCCAAACGAAGGACACTAGAAAGAAAATTTTAAAGCCTCCTGTTAGGCCATCATCTACACGACATAGCCCTGAATTTTCCAATGCGCAGCTCTTTGCAAAAGAGAGATATTGGCAAGGAAAAGCTGTCTTGTACCTTTGCATTTTTCTCCCAAACGAAGGAAACTAGAAAGAAAATTTTAAAGCCTCCTGTTAGGCCGTCATCTACACGACATAGCCCTGAATTTTCCAATGCGCAGCTCTTTGCAAAAGAGAGATATTGGCAGGGAAAAGCTGTCTTGTACCTTTGCATTTTTCTCCCAAACGAAGGACACTAGAAAGAAAATTTTAAAGCCTCCTGTTAGGCCATCATCTACACGACATAGCCCTGAATTTTCCAATGCGTAGCTCTTTGCAAAAGAGAGATATTGGCAAGGAAAAGCTGTCTTGTACCTTTGCATTTTTCTCCCAAACGAAGGACGCTAGAAAGAAAATTTTAAAGCCTCCTGTTAGGCCATCATCTACACGACATAGCCCTGAATTTTCCAATGCGCAGCTCTTTGCAAAAGAGAGATATTGGCAAGGAAAAGCTGTCTTGTACCTTTGCATTTTTCTCCCAAACGAAGGACACTAGAAAGAAAATTTTAAAGCCTCCTGTTAGGCCATCATCTACACGACATAGCCCTGAATTTTCCAATGCGCAGCTCTTTGCAAAAGAGAGATATTGGCAAGGAAAAGCTGTCTTGTACCTTTGCATTTTTCTCCCAAACGAAGGTCACTAGAAAGAAAATTTTAAAGCCTCCTGTTAGGCCATCATCTGCACGACATAGCCCTGAATTTTCCAATGCGCAGCTCTTTGCAAAAGAGAGATATTGGCAAGGAAAAGCTGTCTTGTACCTTTGCATTTTTCTCCCAAACGAAGGTCACTAGAAAGAAAATTTTAAAGCCTCCTGTTAGGCCATCATCTACACGACATAGCCCTGAATTTTCCAATGCGTAGCTCTTTGCAAAAGAGAGATATTGGCAAGGAAAAGCTGTCTTGTACCTTTGCATTTTTCTCCCAAACGAAGGACACTAGAAAGAAAATTTTAAAGCCTCCTGTTAGGCCATCATCTACACGACATAGCCCTGAATTTTCCAATGCGTAGCTCTTTGCAAAAGAGAGATATTTGCAAGGAAAAGCTGTCTTGTACCTTTGCATTTTTCTCCCAAACGAAGGACACTAGAAAGAAAATTTTAAAGCCTCCTGTTAGGCCATCATCTACACGACATAGCCCTGAATTTTCCAATGCGCAGCTCTTTGCAAAAGAGAGATATTGGCAAGGAAAAGCTGTCTTGTACCTTTGCATTTTTCTCCCAAACGAAGGTCACTAGAAAGAAAATTTTAAAGCCTCCTGTTAGGCCATTTTTCTCCCAAACGAAGGACACTAGAAAGAAAATTTTAAAGCCTCCTGTTAGGCCATCATCTACACGACATAGCCCTGAATTTTCCAATGCGCAGCTCTTTGCAAAAGAGAGATATTGGCAAGGAAAAGCTGTCTTGTACCATTGCATTTTTCTCCCAAACGAAGGACACTAGAAAGAAAATTTTAAAGCCTCCTGTTAGGCCATCATCTACACGACATAGCCCTGAATTTTCCAATGCGCAGCTCTTTGCAAAAGAGAGATATTGGCAAGGAAAGCTGTCTTGTACCATTGCATTTTTCTCCCAAACGAAGGACACTAGAAAGAAAATGTTAAAGCCTCCTGTTAGGCCATCATCTACACGACATAGCCCTGAATTTTCCAATGCGCAGCTCTTTGCAAAAGAGAGATATTGGCAAGGAAAAGCTGTCTTGTACCTTTGCATTTTTCTCCCAAACGAAGGACGCTAGAAAGAAAATTTTAAAGCCTCCTGTTAGGCCATCATCTACACGACATAGCCCTGAATTTTCCAATGCGCAGCTCTTTGCAAAAGAGAGATATTGGCAAGGAAAAGCTGTCTTGTACCTTTGCATTTTTCTCCCAAACGAAGGACGCTAGAAAGAAAATTTTAAAGCCTCCTGTTAGGCCATCATCTACACGACATAGCCCTGAATTTTCCAATGCGCAGCTCTTTGCAAAAGAGAGATATTGGCAAGGAAAAGCTGTCTTGTACCTTTGCATTTTTCTCCCAAACGAAGGACACTAGAAAGAAAATTTTAAAGCCTCCTGTTAGGCCATCATCTACACGACATAGCCCTGAATTTTCCAATGCGCAGCTCTTTGCAAAAGAGAGATATTGGCAAGGAAAAGCTGTCTTGTACCATTGCATTTTTCTCCCAAACGAAGGACACTAGAAAGAACATTTTAAAGCCTGCTGTTAGGCCATCATCTACACGACATAGCCCTGAATTTTCCAATGCGCAGCTCTTTGCAAAAGAGAGATATTGGCAAGGAAAAGCTGTCTTGTACCTTTGCATTTTTCTCCCAAACGAAGGTCACTAGAAAGAAAATTTTAAAGCCTCCTGTTAGGCCATCATCTACACGACATAGCCCTGAATTTTCCAATGCGTAGCTCTTTGCAAAAGAGAGATATTTGCAAGGAAAAGCTGTCTTGTACCTTTGCATTTTTCTCCCAAACGAAGGACACTAGAAAGAAAATTTTAAAGCCCCCTGTTAGGCCATCATCTACACGACATAGCCCTGAATTTTCCAATGCGCAGCTCTTTGCAAAAGAGAGATATTGGCAAGGAAAAGCTGTCTTGTACCTTTGCATTTTTCTCCCAAACGAAGGTCACTAGAAAGAAAATTTTAAAGCCTCCTGTTAGGCCATCATCTACACGACATAGCCCTGAATTTTCCAATGCGTAGCTCTTTGCAAAAGAGAGATATTTGCAAGGAAAAGCTGTCTTTTACCTTTGCATTTTTCTCCCAAACGAAGGACACTAGAAAGAAAATTTTAAAGCCTCCTGTTAGGCCATCATCTACACGACATAGCCCTGAATTTTCCAATGCGCAGCTCTTTGCAAAAGAGAGATATTGGCAAGGAAAAGCTGTCTTGTACCTTTGCATTTTTCTCCCAAACGAAGGACACTAGAAAGAAAATTTTAAAGCCTCCTGTTAGGCCATCATCTACACGACATAGCCCTGAATTTTCCAATGCGCAGCTCTTTGCAAAAGAGAGATATTGGCAAGGAAAAGCTGTCTTGTACCATTGCATTTTTCTCCCAAACGAAGGACACTAGAAAGAAAATTTTAAAGCCTCCTGTTAGGCCATCATCTACACGACATAGCCCTGAATTTTCCAATGCGCAGCTCTTTGCAAAAGAGAGATATTGGCAAGGAAAAGCTGTCTTGTACCATTGCATTTTTCTCCCAAACGAAGGACACTAGAAAGAAAATGTTAAAGCCTCCTGTTAGGCCATCATCTACACGACATAGCCCTGAATTTTCCAATGCGCAGCTCTTTGCAAAAGAGAGATATTGGCAAGGAAAAGCTGTCTTGTACCTTTGCATTTTTCTCCCAAACGAAGGTCACTAGAAAGAACATTTTAAAGCCCCCTGTTAGGCCATCATCTACACGACATAGCCCTGAATTTTCCAATGCGCAGCTCTTTGCAAAAGAGAGATATTGGCAAGGAAAAGCTGTCTTGTACCATTGCATTTTTCTCCCAAACGAAGGACACTAGAAAGAAAATGTTAAAGCCTGCTGTTAGGCCATCATCTACACGACATAGCCCTGAATTTTCCAATGCGCAGCTCTTTGCAAAAGAGAGATATTGGCAAGGAAAAGCTGTCTTGTACCTTTGCATTTTTCTCCCAAACGAAGGTCACTAGAAAGAAAATTTTAAAGCCTCCTGTTAGGCCATCATCTACACGACATAGCCCTGAATTTTCCAATGCGCAGCTCTTTGCAAAAGAGAGATATTGGCAAGGAAAAGCTGTCTTGTACCATTCCATTTTTCTCCCAAACGTATGACAGTAGAAAGAAAATTTTAAAGCCTCCTGTTAGGCCATCATCTACACGACATAGCCCTGAATTTTCCAATGCGCAGCTCTTTGCAAAAGAGAGATATTGGCAAGGAAAAGCTGTCTTGTACCTTTGCATTTTTCTCCCAAACGAAGGTCACTAGAAAGAAAATTTTAAAGCCTCCTGTTAGGCCATCATCTACACGACATAGCCCTGAATTTTCCAATGCGTAGCTCTTTGCAAAAGAGAGATATTTGCAAGGAAAAGCTGTCTTGTACCTTTGCATTTTTCTCCCAAACGAAGGACACTAGAAAGAAAATTTTAAAGCCTCCTGTTAGGCCATCATCTACACGACATAGCCCTGAATTTTCCAATGCGCAGCTCTTTGCAAAAGAGAGATATTGGCAAGGAAAAGCTGTCTTGTACCTTTGCATTTTTCTCCCAAACGAAGGACACTAGAAAGAAAATTTTAAAGCCTCCTGTTAGGCCATCATCTACACGACATAGCCCTGAATTTTCCAATGCGCAGCTCTTTGCAAAAGAGAGATATTGGCAAGGAAAAGCTGTCTTGTACCATTGCATTTTTCTCCCAAACGAAGGACACTAGAAAGAAAATTTTAAAGCCTCCTGTTAGGCCATCATCTACACGACATAGCCCTGAATTTTCCAATGCGCAGCTCTTTGCAAAAGAGAGATATTGGCAAGGAAAAGCTGTCTTGTACCATTGCATTTTTCTCCCAAACGAAGGACACTAGAAAGAAAATGTTAAAGCCTCCTGTTAGGCCATCATCTACACGACATAGCCCTGAATTTTCCAATGCGCAGCTCTTTGCAAAAGAGAGATATTGGCAAGGAAAAGCTGTCTTGTACCTTTGCATTTTTCTCCCAAACGAAGGTCACTAGAAAGAAAATTTTAAAGCCCCCTGTTAGGCCATCATCTACACGACATAGCCCTGAATTTTCCAATGCGCAGCTCTTTGCAAAAGAGAGATATTGGCAAGGAAAAGCTGTCTTGTACCATTGCATTTTTCTCCCAAACGAAGGACACTAGAAAGAAAATGTTAAAGCCTCCTGTTAGGCCATCATCTACACGACATAGCCCTGAATTTTCCAATGCGCAGCTCTTTGCAAAAGAGAGATATTGGCAAGGAAAAGCTGTCTTGTACCTTTGCATTTTTCTCCCAAACGAAGGTCACTAGAAAGAAAATTTTAAAGCCTCCTGTTAGGCCATCATCTACACGACATAGCCCTGAATTTTCCAATGCGTAGCTCTTTGCAAAAGAGAGATATTGGCAAGGAAAAGCTGTCTTGTACCTTTGCATTTTTCTCCCAAACGAAGGACACTAGAAAGAAAATTTTAAAGCCTCCTGTTAGGCCATCATCTACACGACATAGCCCTGAATTTTCCAATGCGCAGCTCTTTGCAAAAGAGAGATATTGGCAAGGAAAAGCTGTCTTGTACCATTGCATTTTTCTCCCAAACGAAGGACACTAGAAAGAACATTTTAAAGCCTGCTGTTAGGCCATCATCTACACGACATAGCCCTGAATTTTCCAATGCGCAGCTCTTTGCAAAAGAGAGATATTGGCAAGGAAAAGCTGTCTTGTACCTTTGCATTTTTCTCCCAAACGAAGGTCACTAGAAAGAAAATTTTAAAGCCTCCTGTTAGGCCATCATCTACACGACATAGCCCTGAATTTTCCAATGCGTAGCTCTTTGCAAAAGAGAGATATTTGCAAGGAAAAGCTGTCTTGTACCTTTGCATTTTTCTCCCAAACGAAGGACACTAGAAAGAAAATTTTAAAGCCCCCTGTTATGCCATCATCTACACGACATAGCCCTGAATTTTCCAATGCGCAGCTCTTTGCAAAAGAGAGATATTGGCAAGGAAAAGCTGTCTTGTACCATTGCATGTTTCTCCCAAACGAAGGACACTAGAAAGAACATTTTAAAGCCTGCTGTTAGGCCATCATCTACACGACATAGCCCTGAATTTTCCAATGCGCAGCTCTTTGCAAAAGAGAGATATTGGCAAGGAAAAGCTGTCTTGTACCTTTGCATTTTTCTCCCAAACGAAGGTCACTAGAAATAAAATTTTAAAGCCTCCTGTTAGGCCATCATCTACACGACATAGCCCTGAATTTTCCAATGCGTAGCTCTTTGCAAAAGAGAGATATTTGCAAGGAAAAGCTGTCTTGTACCTTTGCATTTTTCTCCCAAACGAAGGACACTAGAAAGAAAATTTTAAAGCCTCCTGTTAGGCCATCATCTACACGACATAGCCCTGAATTTTCCAATGCGCAGCTCTTTGCAAAAGAGAGATATTGGCAAGGAAAAGCTGTCTTGTACCTTTGCATTTTTCTCCCAAACGAAGGACACTAGAAAGAAAATTTTAAAGCCTCCTGTTAGGCCATCATCTACACGACATAGCCCTGAATTTTCCAATGCGCAGCTCTTTGCAAAAGAGAGATATTGGCAAGGAAAAGCTGTCTTGTACCATTGCATTTTTCTCCCAAACGAAGGACACTAGAAAGAAAATTTTAAAGCCTCCTGTTAGGCCATCATCTACACGACATAGCCCTGAATTTTCCAAAGCGCAGCTCTTTGCAAAAGAGAGATATTGGCAAGGAAAAGCTGTCTTGTACCATTGCATTTTTCTCCCAAACGAAGGACACTAGAAAGAAAATGTTAAAGCCTCCTGTTAGGCCATCATCTACACGACATAGCCCTGAATTTTCCAATGCGCAGCTCTTTGCAAAAGAGAGATATTGGCAAGGAAAAGCTGTCTTGTACCTTTGCATTTTTCTCCCAAACGAAGGTCACTAGAAAGAAAATTTTAAAGCCCCCTGTTAGGCCATCATCTACACGACATAGCCCTGAATTTTCCAATGCGCAGCTCTTTGCAAAAGAGAGATATTGGCAAGGAAAAGCTGTCTTGTACCATTGCATTTTTCTCCCAAACGAAGGACACTAGAAAGAAAATGTTAAAGCCTCCTGTTAGGCCATCATCTACACGACATAGCCCTGAATTTTCCAATGCGCAGCTCTTTGCAAAAGAGAGATATTGGCAAGGAAAAGCTGTCTTGTACCTTTGCATTTTTCTCCCAAACGAAGGTCACTAGAAAGAAAATTTTAAAGCCTCCTGTTAGGCCATCATCTACACGACATAGCCCTGAATTTTCCAATGCGTAGCTCTTTGCAAAAGAGAGATATTGGCAAGGAAAAGCTGTCTTGTACCTTTGCATTTTTCTCCCAAACGAAGGACACTAGAAAGAAAATTTTAAAGCCTCCTGTTAGGCCATCATCTACACGACATAGCCCTGAATTTTATAATGCGCAGCTCTTTGCAAAAGAGAGATATTGGCAAGGAAAAGCTGTCTTGTACCATTGCATTTTTCTCCCAAACGAAGGACACTAGAAAGAACATTTTAAAGCCTGCTGTTAGGCCATCATCTACACGACATAGCCCTGAATTTTCCAATGCGCAGCTCTTTGCAAAAGAGAGATATTGGCAAGGAAAAGCTGTCTTGTACCTTTGCATTTTTCTCCCAAACGAAGGTCACTAGAAAGAAAATTTTAAAGCCTCCTGTTAGGCCATCATCTACACGACATAGCCCTGAATTTTCCAATGCGTAGCTCTTTGCAAAAGAGAGATATTTGCAAGGAAAAGCTGTCTTGTACCTTTGCATTTTTCTCCCAAACGAAGGACACTAGAAAGAAAATTTTAAAGCCCCCTGTTAGGCCATCATCTACACGACATAGCCCTGAATTTTCCAATGCGCAGCTCTTTGCAAAAGAGAGATATTGGCAAGGAAAAGCTGTCTTGCACCTTTGCATTTTTCTCCCAAACGAAGGACACTAGAAAGAAAATTTTAAAGCCTCCTGTTAGGCCATCATCTACACGACATAGCCCTGAATTTTCCAATGCGCAGCTCTTTGCAAAAGAGAGATATTGGCAAGGAAAAGCTGTCTTGTACCATTGCATTTTTCTCCCAAACGAAGGACACTAGAAAGAAAATTTTAAAGCCTCCTGTTAGGCCATCATCTACACGACATAGCCCTGAATTTTCCAATGCGCAGCTCTTTGCAAAAGAGAGATATTGGCAAGGAAAAGCTGTCTTGTACCATTGCATTTTTCTCCCAAACGAAGGACACTAGAAAGAAAATGTTAAAGCCTCCTGTTAGGCCATCATCTACACGACATAGCCCTGAATTTTCCAATGCGCAGCTCTTTGCAAAAGAGAGATATTGGCAAGGAAAAGCTGTCTTGTACCTTTGCATTTTTCTCCCAAACGAAGGTCACTAGAAAGAAAATTTTAAAGCCCCCTGTTAGGCCATCATCTACACGACATAGCCCTGAATTTTCCAATGCGCAGCTCTTTGCAAAAGAGAGATATTGGCAAGGAAAAGCTGTCTTGTACCATTGCATTTTTCTCCCAAACGAAGGACACTAGAAAGAAAATGTTAAAGCCTGCTGTTAGGCCATCATCTACACGACATAGCCCTGAATTTTCCAATGCGCAGCTCTTTGCAAAAGAGAGATATTGGCAAGGAAAAGCTGTCTTGTACCTTTGCATTTTTCTCCCAAACGAAGGTCACTAGAAAGAAAATTTTAAAGCCTCCTGTTAGGCCATCATCTACACGACATAGCCCTGAATTTTCCAATGCGCAGCTCTTTGCAAAAGAGAGATATTGGCAAGGAAAAGCTGTCTTGTACCATTCCATTTTTCTCCCAAACGTATGACAGTAGAAAGAAAATTTTAAAGCCTCCTGTTAGGCCATCATCTACACGACATAGCCCTGAATTTTCCAATGCGCAGCTCTTTGCAAAAGAGAGATATTGGCAAGGAAAAGCTGTCTTGTACCTTTGCATTTTTCTCCCAAACGAAGGTCACTAGAAAGAAAATTTTAAAGCCTCCTGTTAGGCCATCATCTACACGACATAGCCCTGAATTTTCCAATGCGTAGCTCTTTGCAAAAGAGAGATATTTGCAAGGAAAAGCTGTCTTGTACCTTTGCATTTTTCTCCCAAACGAAGGACACTAGAAAGAAAATTTTAAAGCCTCCTGTTAGGCCATCATCTACACGACATAGCCCTGAATTTTCCAATGCGCAGCTCTTTGCAAAAGAGAGATATTGGCAAGGAAAAGCTGTCTTGTACCTTTGCATTTTTCTCCCAAACGAAGGACACTAGAAAGAAAATTTTAAAGCCTCCTGTTAGGCCATCATCTACACGACATAGCCCTGAATTTTCCAATGCGCAGCTCTTTGCAAAAGAGAGATATTGGCAAGGAAAAGCTGTCTTGTACCATTGCATTTTTCTCCCAAACGAAGGACACTAGAAAGAAAATTTTAAAGCCTCCTGTTAGGCCATCATCTACACGACATAGCCCTGAATTTTCCAATGCGCAGCTCTTTGCAAAAGAGAGATATTGGCAAGGAAAAGCTGTCTTGTACCATTGCATTTTTCTCCCAAACGAAGGACACTAGAAAGAAAATGTTAAAGCCTCCTGTTAGGCCATCATCTACACGACATAGCCCTGAATTTTCCAATGCGCAGCTCTTTGCAAAAGAGAGATATTGGCAAGGAAAAGCTGTCTTGTACCATTGCATTTTTCTCCCAAACGAAGGACACTAGAAAGAAAATTTTAAAGCCTCCTGTTAGGCCATCATCTACACGACATAGCCCTGAATTTTCCAATGCGCAGCTCTTTGCAAAAGAGAGATATTGGCAAGGAAAAGCTGTCTTGTACCATTGCATTTTTCTCCCAAACGAAGGACACTAGAAAGAAAATGTTAAAGCCTCCTGTTAGGCCATCATCTACACGACATAGCCCTGAATTTTCCAATGCGCAGCTCTTTGCAAAAGAGAGATATTGGCAAGGAAAAGCTGTCTTGTACCTTTGCATTTTTCTCCCAAACGAAGGTCACTAGAAAGAAAATTTTAAAGCCCCCTGTTAGGCCATCATCTACACGACATAGCCCTGAATTTTCCAATGCGCAGCTCTTTGCAAAAGAGAGATATTGGCAAGGAAAAGCTGTCTTGTACCATTGCATTTTTCTCCCAAACGAAGGACACTAGAAAGAAAATGTTAAAGCCTGCTGTTAGGCCATCATCTACACGACATAGCCCTGAATTTTCCAATGCGCAGCTCTTTGCAAAAGAGAGATATTGGCAAGGAAAAGCTGTCTTGTACCTTTGCATTTTTCTCCCAAACGAAGGTCACTAGAAAGAAAATTTTAAAGCCTCCTGTTAGGCCATCATCTACACGACATAGCCCTGAATTTTCCAATGCGCAGCTCTTTGCAAAAGAGAGATATTGGCAAGGAAAAGCTGTCTTGTACCATTCCATTTTTCTCCCAAACGTATGACAGTAGAAAGAAAATTTTAAAGCCTCCTGTTAGGCCATCATCTACACGACATAGCCCTGAATTTTCCAATGCGCAGCTCTTTGCAAAAGAGAGATATTGGCAAGGAAAAGCTGTCTTGTACCTTTGCATTTTTCTCCCAAACGAAGGTCACTAGAAAGAAAATTTTAAAGCCTCCTGTTAGGCCATCATCTACACGACATAGCCCTGAATTTTCCAATGCGTAGCTCTTTGCAAAAGAGAGATATTTGCAAGGAAAAGCTGTCTTGTACCTTTGCATTTTTCTCCCAAACGAAGGACACTAGAAAGAAAATTTTAAAGCCTCCTGTTAGGCCATCATCTACACGACATAGCCCTGAATTTTCCAATGCGCAGCTCTTTGCAAAAGAGAGATATTGGCAAGGAAAAGCTGTCTTGTACCTTTGCATTTTTCTCCCAAACGAAGGACACTAGAAAGAAAATTTTAAAGCCTCCTGTTAGGCCATCATCTACACGACATAGCCCTGAATTTTCCAATGCGCAGCTCTTTGCAAAAGAGAGATATTGGCAAGGAAAAGCTGTCTTGTACCATTGCATTTTTCTCCCAAACGAAGGACACTAGAAAGAAAATTTTAAAGCCTCCTGTTAGGCCATCATCTACACGACATAGCCCTGAATTTTCCAATGCGCAGCTCTTTGCAAAAGAGAGATATTGGCAAGGAAAAGCTGTCTTGTACCATTGCATTTTTCTCCCAAACGAAGGACACTAGAAAGAAAATGTTAAAGCCTCCTGTTAGGCCATCATCTACACGACATAGCCCTGAATTTTCCAATGCGCAGCTCTTTGCAAAAGAGAGATATTGGCAAGGAAAAGCTGTCTTGTACCTTTGCATTTTTCTCCCAAACGAAGGTCACTAGAAAGAAAATTTTAAAGCCCCCTGTTAGGCCATCATCTACACGACATAGCCCTGAATTTTCCAATGCGCAGCTCTTTGCAAAAGAGAGATATTGGCAAGGAAAAGCTGTCTTGTACCATTGCATTTTTCTCCCAAACGAAGGACACTAGAAAGAAAATGTTAAAGCCTCCTGTTAGGCCATCATCTACACGACATAGCCCTGAATTTTCCAATGCGCAGCTCTTTGCAAAAGAGAGATATTGGCAAGGAAAAGCTGTCTTGTACCTTTGCATTTTTCTCCCAAACGAAGGTCACTAGAAAGAAAATTTTAAAGCCTCCTGTTAGGCCATCATCTACACGACATAGCCCTGAATTTTCCAATGCGTAGCTCTTTGCAAAAGAGAGATATTGGCAAGGAAAAGCTGTCTTGTACCTTTGCATTTTTCTCCCAAACGAAGGACACTAGAAAGAACATTTTAAAGCCTGCTGTTAGGCCATCATCTACACGACATAGCCCTGAATTTTCCAATGCGCAGCTCTTTGCAAAAGAGAGATATTGGCAAGGAAAAGCTGTCTTGTACCTTTGCATTTTTCTCCCAAACGAAGGTCACTAGAAAGAAAATTTTAAAGCCTCCTGTTAGGCCATCATCTACACGACATAGCCCTGAATTTTCCAATGCGTAGCTCTTTGCAAAAGAGAGATATTTGCAAGGAAAAGCTGTCTTGTACCTTTGCATTTTTCTCCCAAACGAAGGACACTAGAAAGAAAATTTTAAAGCCCCCTGTTAGGCCATCATCTACACGACATAGCCCTGAATTTTCCAATGCGCAGCTCTTTGCAAAAGAGAGATATTGGCAAGGAAAAGCTGTCTTGCACCTTTGCATTTTTCTCCCAAACGAAGGACACTAGAAAGAAAATTTTAAAGCCTCCTGTTAGGCCATCATCTACGCGACATAGCCCTGAATTTTCCAATGCGCAGCTCTTTGCAAAAGAGAGATATTGGCAAGGAAAAGCTGTCTTGTACCATTGCATTTTTCTCCCAAACGAAGGACACTAGAAAGAAAATTTTAAAGCCTCCTGTTAGGCCATCATCTACACGACATAGCCCTGAATTTTCCAATGCGCAGCTCTTTGCAAAAGAGAGATATTGGCAAGGAAAAGCTGTCTTGTACCATTGCATTTTTCTCCCAAACGAAGGACACTAGAAAGAAAATGTTAAAGCCTCCTGTTAGGCCATCATCTACACGACATAGCCCTGAATTTTCCAATGCGCAGCTCTTTGCAAAAGAGAGATATTGGCAAGGAAAAGCTGTCTTGTACCTTTGCATTTTTCTCCCAAACGAAGGTCACTAGAAAGAAAATTTTAAAGCCCCCTGTTAGGCCATCATCTACACGACATAGCCCTGAATTTTCCAATGCGCAGCTCTTTGCAAAAGAGAGATATTGGCAAGGAAAAGCTGTCTTGTACCATTGCATGTTTCTCCCAAACGAAGGACACTAGAAAGAACATTTTAAAGCCTGCTGTTAGGCCATCATCTACACGACATAGCCCTGAATTTTCCAATGCGCAGCTCTTCGCAAAAGAGAGATATTGGCAAGGAAAAGCTGTCTTGTACCTTTGCATTTTTCTCCCAAACGAAGGTCACTAGAAAGAAAATTTTAAAGCCTCCTGTTAGGCCATCATCTACACGACATAGCCCTGAATTTTCCAATGCGTAGCTCTTTGCAAAAGAGAGATATTTGCAAGGAAAAGCTGTCTTGTACCTTTGCATTTTTCTCCCAAACGAAGGACACTAGAAAGAAAATTTTAAAGCCTCCTGTTAGGCCATCATCTACACGACATAGCCCTGAATTTTCCAATGCGCAGCTCTTTGCAAAAGAGAGATATTGGCAAGGAAAAGCTGTCTTGTACCTTTGCATTTTTCTCCCAAACGAAGGACACTAGAAAGAAAATTTTAAAGCCTCCTGTTAGGCCATCATCTACACGACATAGCCCTGAATTTTCCAATGCGCAGCTCTTTGCAAAAGAGAGATATTGGCAAGGAAAAGCTGTCTTGTACCATTGCATTTTTCTCCCAAACGAAGGACACTAGAAAGAAAATTTTAAAGCCTCCTGTTAGGCCATCATCTACACGACATAGCCCTGAATTTTCCAAAGCGCAGCTCTTTGCAAAAGAGAGATATTGGCAAGGAAAAGCTGTCTTGTACCATTGCATTTTTCTCCCAAACGAAGGACACTAGAAAGAAAATGTTAAAGCCTCCTGTTAGGCCATCATCTACACGACATAGCCCTGAATTTTCCAATGCGCAGCTCTTTGCAAAAGAGAGATATTGGCAAGGAAAAGCTGTCTTGTACCTTTGCATTTTTCTCCCAAACGAAGGTCACTAGAAAGAAAATTTTAAAGCCTCCTGTTAGGCCATCATCTACACGACATAGCCCTGAATTTTCCAATGCGTAGCTCTTTGCAAAAGAGAGATATTGGCAAGGAAAAGCTGTCTTGTACCTTTGCATTTTTCTCCCAAACGAAGGACACTAGAAAGAAAATTTTAAAGCCACCTGTTAGGCCATCATCTACACGACATAGCCCTGAATTTTCCAATGCGCAGCTCTTTGCAAAAGAGAGATATTGGCAAGGAAAAGCTGTCTTGTACCTTTGCATTTTTCTCCCAAACGAAGGACACTAGAAAGAAAATTTTAAAGCCTCCTGTTAGGCCATCATCTACACGACATAGCCCTGAATTTTCCAATGCGCAGCTCTTTGCAAAAGAGAGATATTGGCAAGGAAAAGCTGTCTTGTACCATTGCATTTTTCTCCCAAACGAAGGACACTAGAAAGAAAATGTTAAAGCCTCCTGTTAGGCCATCATCTACACGACATAGCCCTGAATTTTCCAATGCGCAGCTCTTTGCAAAAGAGAGATATTGGCAAGGAAAAGCTGTCTTGTACCTTTGCATTTTTCTCCCAAACGAAGGTCACTAGAAAGAAAATTTTAAAGCCCCCTGTTAGGCCATCATCTACACGACATAGCCCTGAATTTTCCAATGCGCAGCTCTTTGCAAAAGAGAGATATTGGCAAGGAAAAGCTGTCTTGTACCATTGCATGTTTCTCCCAAACGAAGGACACTAGAAAGAACATTTTAAAGCCTGCTGTTAGGCCATCATCTACACGACATAGCCCTGAATTTTCCAATGCGCAGCTCTTTGCAAAAGAGAGATATTGGCAAGGAAAAGCTGTCTTGTACCTTTGCATTTTTCTCCCAAACGAAGGTCACTAGAAAGAAAATTTTAAAGCCTCCTGTTAGGCCATCATCTACACGACATAGCCCTGAATTTTCCAATGCGTAGCTCTTTGCAAAAGAGAGATATTTGCAAGGAAAAGCTGTCTTGTACCTTTGCATTTTTCTCCCAAACGAAGGACACTAGAAAGAAAATTTTAAAGCCTCCTGTTAGGCCATCATCTACACGACATAGCCCTGAATTTTCCAATGCGCAGCTCTTTGCAAAAGAGAGATATTGGCAAGGAAAAGCTGTCTTGTACCTTTGCATTTTTCTCCCAAACGAAGGACACTAGAAAAAAATTTTTAAAGCCTCCTGTTAGGCCATCATCTACACGACATAGCCCTGAATTTTCCAATGCGCAGCTCTTTGCAAAAGAGAGATATTGGCAAGGAAAAGCTGTCTTGTACCATTGCATTTTTCTCCCAAACGAAGGACACTAGAAAGAAAATTTTAAAGCCTCCTGTTAGGCCATCATCTACACGACATAGCCCTGAATTTTCCAAAGCGCAGCTCTTTGCAAAAGAGAGATATTGGCAAGGAAAAGCTGTCTTGTACCATTGCATTTTTCTCCCAAACGAAGGACACTAGAAAGAAAATGTTAAAGCCTCCTGTTAGGCCATCATCTACACGACATAGCCCTGAATTTTCCAATGCGCAGCTCTTTGCAAAAGAGAGATATTGGCAAGGAAAAGCTGTCTTGTACCTTTGCATTTTTCTCCCAAACGAAGGTCACTAGAAAGAAAATTTTAAAGCCTCCTGTTAGGCCATCATCTACACGACATAGCCCTGAATTTTCCAATGCGTAGCTCTTTGCAAAAGAGAGATATTGGCAAGGAAAAGCTGTCTTGTACCTTTGCATTTTTCTCCCAAACGAAGGACACTAGAAAGAAAATTTTAAAGCCACCTGTTAGGCCATCATCTACACGACATAGCCCTGAATTTTCCAATGCGCAGCTCTTTGCAAAAGAGAGATATTGGCAAGGAAAAGCTGTCTTGTACCTTTGCATTTTTCTCCCAAACGAAGGTCACTAGAAAGAAAATTTTAAAGCCTCCTGTTAGGCCATCATCTACACGACA
Organism: Pseudophryne corroboree; assembly: GCF_028390025.1. Taxonomy (NCBI): domain Eukaryota; kingdom Metazoa; phylum Chordata; class Amphibia; order Anura; family Myobatrachidae; genus Pseudophryne; species Pseudophryne corroboree. The sequence continues at coordinate 92,162 of NW_026967706.1, forward strand.
TAGCCCTGAATTTTCCAATGCGTAGCTCTTTGCAAAAGAGAGATATTTGCAAGGAAAAGCTGTCTTGTACCTTTGCATTTTTCTCCCAAACGAAGGACACTAGAAAGAAAATTTTAAAGCCTCCTGTTAGGCCATCATCTACACGACATAGCCCTGAATTTTCCAATGCGCAGCTCTTTGCAAAAGAGAGATATTGGCAAGGAAAAGCTGTCTTGTACCTTTGCATTTTTCTCCCAAACGAAGGACACTAGAAAGAAAATTTTAAAGCCTCCTGTTAGGCCATCATCTACACGACATAGCCCTGAATTTTCCAATGCGCAGCTCTTTGCAAAAGAGAGATATTGGCAAGGAAAAGCTGTCTTGTACCATTGCATTTTTCTCCCAAACGAAGGACACTAGAAAGAAAATTTTAAAGCCTCCTGTTAGGCCATCATCTACACGACATAGCCCTGAATTTTCCAAAGCGCAGCTCTTTGCAAAAGAGAGATATTGGCAAGGAAAAGCTGTCTTGTACCATTGCATTTTTCTCCCAAACGAAGGACACTAGAAAGAAAATGTTAAAGCCTCCTGTTAGGCCATCATCTACACGACATAGCCCTGAATTTTCCAATGCGCAGCTCTTTGCAAAAGAGAGATATTGGCAAGGAAAAGCTGTCTTGTACCTGTGCATTTTTCTCCCAAACGAAGGTCACTAGAAAGAAAATTTTAAAGCCTCCTGTTAGGCCATCATCTACACGACATAGCCCTGAATTTTCCAATGCGTAGCTCTTTGCAAAAGAGAGATATTGGCAAGGAAAAGCTGTCTTGTACCTTTGCATTTTTCTCCCAAACGAAGGACACTAGAAAGAAAATTTTAAAGCCACCTGTTAGGCCATCATCTACACGACATAGCCCTGAATTTTCCAATGCGCAGCTCTTTGCAAAAGAGAGATATTGGCAAGGAAAAGCTGTCTTGTACCTTTGCATTTTTCTCCCAAACGAAGGTCACTAGAAAGAAAATTTTAAAGCCTCCTGTTAGGCCATCATCTACACGACATAGCCCTGAATTTTCCAATGCGTAGCTCTTTGCAAAAGAGAGATATTTGCAAGGAAAAGCTGTCTTGTACCTTTGCATTTTTCTCCCAAACGAAGGACACTAGAAAGAAAATTTTAAAGCCTCCTGTTAGGCCATCATCTACACGACATAGCCCTGAATTTTCCAATGCGCAGCTCTTTGCAAAAGAGAGATATTGGCAAGGAAAAGCTGTCTTGTACCTTTGCATTTTTCTCCCAAACGAAGGACACTAGAAAGAAAATTTTAAAGCCTCCTGTTAGGCCATCATCTACACGACATAGCCCTGAATTTTCCAATGCGCAGCTCTTTGCAAAAGAGAGATATTGGCAAGGAAAAGCTGTCTTGTACCATTGCATTTTTCTCCCAAACGAAGGACACTAGAAAGAAAATTTTAAAGCCTCCTGTTAGGCCATCATCTACACGACATAGCCCTGAATTTTCCAAAGCGCAGCTCTTTGCAAAAGAGAGATATTGGCAAGGAAAAGCTGTCTTGTACCATTGCATTTTTCTCCCAAACGAAGGACACTAGAAAGAAAATGTTAAAGCCTCCTGTTAGGCCATCATCTACACGACATAGCCCTGAATTTTCCAATGCGCAGCTCTTTGCAAAAGAGAGATATTGGCAAGGAAAAGCTGTCTTGTACCTTTGCATTTTTCTCCCAAACGAAGGTCACTAGAAAGAAAATTTTAAAGCCTCCTGTTAGGCCATCATCTACACGACATAGCCCTGAATTTTCCAATGCGTAGCTCTTTGCAAAAGAGAGATATTGGCAAGGAAAAGCTGTCTTGTACCTTTGCATTTTTCTCCCAAACGAAGGACACTAGAAAGAAAATTTTAAAGCCACCTGTTAGGCCATCATCTACACGACATAGCCCTGAATTTTCCAATGCGCAGCTCTTTGCAAAAGAGAGATATTGGCAAGGAAAAGCTGTCTTGTACCTTTGCATTTTTCTCCCAAACGAAGGACACTAGAAAGAAAATTTTAAAGCCTCCTGTTAGGCCATCATCTACACGACATAGCCCTGAATTTTCCAATGCGCAGCTCTTTGCAAAAGAGAGATATTGTCAAGGAAAAGCTGTCTTGTACCTTTGCATTTTTCTCCCAAACGAAGGACACTAGAAAGAAAATTTTAAAGCCTCCTGTTAGGCCATCATCTACACGACATAGCCCTGAATTTTCCAAAGCGCAGCTCTTTGCAAAAGAGAGATATTGGCAAGGAAAAGCTGTCTTGTACCATTGCATTTTTCTCCCAAACGAAGGACACTAGAAAGAAAATTTTAAAGCCTCCTGTTAGGCCATCATCTACACGACATAGCCCTGAATTTTCCAAAGCGCAGCTCTTTGCAAAAGAGAGATATTGGCAAGGAAAAGCTGTCTTGTACCATTGCATTTTTCTCCCAAACGAAGGACACTAGAAAGAAAATGTTAAAGCCTCCTGTTAGGCCATCATCTACACGACATAGCCCTGAATTTTCCAATGCGCAGCTCTTTGCAAAAGAGAGATATTGGCAAGGAAAAGCTGTCTTGTACCTTTGCATTTTTCTCCCAAACGAAGGTCACTAGAAAGAAAATTTTAAAGCCTCCTGTTAGGCCATCATCTACACGACATAGCCCTGAATTTTCCAAAGCGTAGCTCTTTGCAAAAGAGAGATATTGGCAAGGAAAAGCTGTCTTGTACCTTTGCATTTTTCTCCCAAACGAAGGACGCTAGAAAGAAAATTTTAAAGCCTCCTGTTAGGCCATCATCTACACGACATAGCCCTGAATTTTCCAATGCGCAGCTCTTTGCAAAAGAGAGATATTGGCAAGGAAAAGCTGTCTTGTACCTTTGCATTTTTCTCCCAAACGAAGGAAACTAGAAAGAAAATTTTAAAGCCTCCTGTTAGGCCGTCATCTACACGACATAGCCCTGAATTTTCCAATGCGCAGCTCTTTGCAAAAGAGAGATATTGGCAAGGAAAAGCTGTCTTGTACCATTGCATTTTTCTCCCAAACGAAGGACACTAGAAAGAAAATTTTAAAGCCTCCTGTTAGGCCATCATCTACACGACATAGCCCTGAATTTTCCAATGCGTAGCTCTTTGCAAAAGAGAGATATTGGCAAGGAAAAGCTGTCTTGTACCTTTGCATTTTTCTCCCAAACGAAGGACGCTAGAAAGAAAATTTTAAAGCCTCCTGTTAGGCCATCATCTACACGACATAGCCCTGAATTTTCCAATGCGCAGCTCTTTGCAAAAGAGAGATATTGGCAAGGAAAAGCTGTCTTGTACCTTTGCATTTTTCTCCCAAACGAAGGTCACTAGAAAGAAAATTTTAAAGCCTCCTGTTAGGCCATCATCTACACGACATAGCCCTGAATTTTCCAATGCGTAGCTCTTTGCAAAAGAGAGATATTTGCAAGGAAAAGCTGTCTTGTACCTTTGCATTTTTCTCCCAAACGAAGGACACTAGAAAGAAAATTTTAAAGCCTCCTGTTAGGCCATCATCTACACGACATAGCCCTGAATTTTCCAATGCGCAGCTCTTTGCAAAAGAGAGATATTGGCAAGGAAAAGCTGTCTTGTACCTTTGCATTTTTCTCCCAAACGAAGGACACTAGAAAGAAAATTTTAAAGCCTCCTGTTAGGCCATCATCTACACGACATAGCCCTGAATTTTCCAATGCGCAGCTCTTTGCAAAAGAGAGATATTGGCAAGGAAAAGCTGTCTTGTACCATTGCATTTTTCTCCCAAACGAAGGACACTAGAAAGAAAATTTTAAAGCCTCCTGTTAGGCCATCATCTACACGACATAGCCCTGAATTTTCCAAAGCGCAGCTCTTTGCAAAAGAGAGATATTGGCAAGGAAAAGCTGTCTTGTACCATTGCATTTTTCTCCCAAACGAAGGACACTAGAAAGAAAATGTTAAAGCCTCCTGTTAGGCCATCATCTACACGACATAGCCCTGAATTTTCCAATGCGCAGCTCTTTGCAAAAGAGAGATATTGGCAAGGAAAAGCTGTCTTGTACCTTTGCATTTTTCTCCCAAACGAAGGTCACTAGAAAGAAAATTTTAAAGCCTCCTGTTAGGCCATCATCTACACGACATAGCCCTGAATTTTCCAATGCGTAGCTCTTTGCAAAAGAGAGATATTGGCAAGGAAAAGCTGTCTTGTACCTTTGCATTTTTCTCCCAAACGAAGGACACTAGAAAGAAAATTTTAAAGCCACCTGTTAGGCCATCATCTACACGACATAGCCCTGAATTTTCCAATGCGCAGCTCTTTGCAAAAGAGAGATATTGGCAAGGAAAAGCTGTCTTGTACCTTTGCATTTTTCTCCCAAACGAAGGTCACTAGAAAGAAAATTTTAAAGCCTCCTGTTAGGCCATCATCTACACGACATAGCCCTGAATTTTCCAATGCGTAGCTCTTTGCAAAAGAGAGATATTTGCAAGGAAAAGCTGTCTTGTACCTTTGCATTTTTCTCCCAAACGAAGGACACTAGAAAGAAAATTTTAAAGCCTCCTGTTAGGCCATCATCTACACGACATAGCCCTGAATTTTCCAATGCGCAGCTCTTTGCAAAAGAGAGATATTGGCAAGGAAAAGCTGTCTTGTACCTTTGCATTTTTCTCCCAAACGAAGGACACTAGAAAGAAAATTTTAAAGCCTCCTGTTAGGCCATCATCTACACGACATAGCCCTGAATTTTCCAATGCGCAGCTCTTTGCAAAAGAGAGATATTGGCAAGGAAAAGCTGTCTTGTACCATTGCATTTTTCTCCCAAACGAAGGACACTAGAAAGAAAATTTTAAAGCCTCCTGTTAGGCCATCATCTACACGACATAGCCCTGAATTTTCCAAAGCGCAGCTCTTTGCAAAAGAGAGATATTGGCAAGGAAAAGCTGTCTTGTACCATTGCATTTTTCTCCCAAACGAAGGACACTAGAAAGAAAATGTTAAAGCCTCCTGTTAGGCCATCATCTACACGACATAGCCCTGAATTTTCCAATGCGCAGCTCTTTGCAAAAGAGAGATATTGGCAAGGAAAAGCTGTCTTGTACCTGTGCATTTTTCTCCCAAACGAAGGTCACTAGAAAGAAAATTTTAAAGCCTCCTGTTAGGCCATCATCTACACGACATAGCCCTGAATTTTCCAATGCGTAGCTCTTTGCAAAAGAGAGATATTGGCAAGGAAAAGCTGTCTTGTACCTTTGCATTTTTCTCCCAAACGAAGGACACTAGAAAGAAAATTTTAAAGCCACCTGTTAGGCCATCATCTACACGACATAGCCCTGAATTTTCCAATGCGCAGCTCTTTGCAAAAGAGAGATATTGGCAAGGAAAAGCTGTCTTGTACCTTTGCATTTTTCTCCCAAACGAAGGTCACTAGAAAGAAAATTTTAAAGCCTCCTGTTAGGCCATCATCTACACGACATAGCCCTGAATTTTCCAATGCGTAGCTCTTTGCAAAAGAGAGATATTTGCAAGGAAAAGCTGTCTTGTACCTTTGCATTTTTCTCCCAAACGAAGGACACTAGAAAGAAAATTTTAAAGCCTCCTGTTAGGCCATCATCTACACGACATAGCCCTGAATTTTCCAATGCGCAGCTCTTTGCAAAAGAGAGATATTGGCAAGGAAAAGCTGTCTTGTACCTTTGCATTTTTCTCCCAAACGAAGGACACTAGAAAGAAAATTTTAAAGCCTCCTGTTAGGCCATCATCTACACGACATAGCCCTGAATTTTCCAATGCGCAGCTCTTTGCAAAAGAGAGATATTGGCAAGGAAAAGCTGTCTTGTACCATTGCATTTTTCTCCCAAACGAAGGACACTAGAAAGAAAATTTTAAAGCCTCCTGTTAGGCCATCATCTACACGACATAGCCCTGAATTTTCCAAAGCGCAGCTCTTTGCAAAAGAGAGATATTGGCAAGGAAAAGCTGTCTTGTACCATTGCATTTTTCTCCCAAACGAAGGACACTAGAAAGAAAATGTTAAAGCCTCCTGTTAGGCCATCATCTACACGACATAGCCCTGAATTTTCCAATGCGCAGCTCTTTGCAAAAGAGAGATATTGGCAAGGAAAAGCTGTCTTGTACCTTTGCATTTTTCTCCCAAACGAAGGTCACTAGAAAGAAAATTTTAAAGCCTCCTGTTAGGCCATCATCTACACGACATAGCCCTGAATTTTCCAATGCGTAGCTCTTTGCAAAAGAGAGATATTGGCAAGGAAAAGCTGTCTTGTACCTTTGCATTTTTCTCCCAAACGAAGGACACTAGAAAGAAAATTTTAAAGCCACCTGTTAGGCCATCATCTACACGACATAGCCCTGAATTTTCCAATGCGCAGCTCTTTGCAAAAGAGAGATATTGGCAAGGAAAAGCTGTCTTGTACCTTTGCATTTTTCTCCCAAACGAAGGACACTAGAAAGAAAATTTTAAAGCCTCCTGTTAGGCCATCATCTACACGACATAGCCCTGAATTTTCCAATGCGCAGCTCTTTGCAAAAGAGAGATATTGGCAAGGAAAAGCTGTCTTGTACCTTTGCATTTTTCTCCCAAACGAAGGACACTAGAAAGAAAATTTTAAAGCCTCCTGTTAGGCCATCATCTACACGACATAGCCCTGAATTTTCCAAAGCGCAGCTCTTTGCAAAAGAGAGATATTGGCAAGGAAAAGCTGTCTTGTACCATTGCATTTTTCTCCCAAACGAAGGACACTAGAAAGAAAATTTTAAAGCCTCCTGTTAGGCCATCATCTACACGACATAGCCCTGAATTTTCCAAAGCGCAGCTCTTTGCAAAAGAGAGATATTGGCAAGGAAAAGCTGTCTTGTACCATTGCATTTTTCTCCCAAACGAAGGACACTAGAAAGAAAATGTTAAAGCCTCCTGTTAGGCCATCATCTACACGACATAGCCCTGAATTTTCCAATGCGCAGCTCTTTGCAAAAGAGAGATATTGGCAAGGAAAAGCTGTCTTGTACCTTTGCATTTTTCTCCCAAACGAAGGTCACTAGAAAGAAAATTTTAAAGCCTCCTGTTAGGCCATCATCTACACGACATAGCCCTGAATTTTCCAAAGCGTAGCTCTTTGCAAAAGAGAGATATTGGCAAGGAAAAGCTGTCTTGTACCTTTGCATTTTTCTCCCAAACGAAGGACGCTAGAAAGAAAATTTTAAAGCCTCCTGTTAGGCCATCATCTACACGACATAGCCCTGAATTTTCCAATGCGCAGCTCTTTGCAAAAGAGAGATATTGGCAAGGAAAAGCTGTCTTGTACCTTTGCATTTTTCTCCCAAACGAAGGAAACTAGAAAGAAAATTTTAAAGCCTCCTGTTAGGCCGTCATCTACACGACATAGCCCTGAATTTTCCAATGCGCAGCTCTTTGCAAAAGAGAGATATTGGCAAGGAAAAGCTGTCTTGTACCATTGCATTTTTCTCCCAAACGAAGGACACTAGAAAGAAAATTTTAAAGCCTCCTGTTAGGCCATCATCTACACGACATAGCCCTGAATTTTCCAATGCGTAGCTCTTTGCAAAAGAGAGATATTGGCAAGGAAAAGCTGTCTTGTACCTTTGCATTTTTCTCCCAAACGAAGGACGCTAGAAAGAAAATTTTAAAGCCTCCTGTTAGGCCATCATCTACACGACATAGCCCTGAATTTTCCAATGCGCAGCTCTTTGCAAAAGAGAGATATTGGCAAGGAAAAGCTGTCTTGTACCTTTGCATTTTTCTCCCAAACGAAGGACACTAGAAAGAAAATTTTAAAGCCTCCTGTTAGGCCATCATCTACACGACATAGCCCTGAATTTTCCAAAGCGCAGCTCTTTGCAAAAGAGAGATATTGGCAAGGAAAAGCTGTCTTGTACCATTGCATTTTTCTCCCAAACGAAGGACACTAGAAAGAAAATTTTAAAGCCTCCTGTTAGGCCATCATCTACACGACATAGCCCTGAATTTTCCAAAGCGCAGCTCTTTGCAAAAGAGAGATATTGGCAAGGAAAAGCTGTCTTGTACCATTGCATTTTTCTCCCAAACGAAGGACACTAGAAAGAAAATGTTAAAGCCTCCTGTTAGGCCATCATCTACACGACATAGCCCTGAATTTTCCAATGCGCAGCTCTTTGCAAAAGAGAGATATTGGCAAGGAAAAGCTGTCTTGTACCTTTGCATTTTTCTCCCAAACGAAGGTCACTAGAAAGAAAATTTTAAAGCCTCCTGTTAGGCCATCATCTACACGACATAGCCCTGAATTTTCCAAAGCGTAGCTCTTTGCAAAAGAGAGATATTGGCAAGGAAAAGCTGTCTTGTACCTTTGCATTTTTCTCCCAAACGAAGGACGCTAGAAAGAAAATTTTAAAGCCTCCTGTTAGGCCATCATCTACACGACATAGCCCTGAATTTTCCAATGCGCAGCTCTTTGCAAAAGAGAGATATTGGCAAGGAAAAGCTGTCTTGTACCTTTGCATTTTTCTCCCAAACGAAGGAAACTAGAAAGAAAATTTTAAAGCCTCCTGTTAGGCCGTCATCTACACGACATAGCCCTGAATTTTCCAATGCGCAGCTCTTTGCAAAAGAGAGATATTGGCAAGGAAAAGCTGTCTTGTACCATTGCATTTTTCTCCCAAACGAAGGACACTAGAAAGAAAATTTTAAAGCCTCCTGTTAGGCCATCATCTACACGACATAGCCCTGAATTTTCCAATGCGTAGCTCTTTGCAAAAGAGAGATATTGGCAAGGAAAAGCTGTCTTGTACCTTTGCATTTTTCTCCCAAACGAAGGACGCTAGAAAGAAAATTTTAAAGCCTCCTGTTAGGCCATCATCTACACGACATAGCCCTGAATTTTCCAATGCGCAGCTCTTTGCAAAAGAGAGATATTGGCAAGGAAAAGCTGTCTTGTACCTTTGCATTTTTCTCCCAAACGAAGGTCACTAGAAAGAAAATTTTAAAGCCTCCTGTTAGGCCATCATCTACACGACATAGCCCTGAATTTTCCAATGCGTAGCTCTTTGCAAAAGAGAGATATTTGCAAGGAAAAGCTGTCTTGTACCTTTGCATTTTTCTCCCAAACGAAGGACACTAGAAAGAAAATTTTAAAGCCCCCTGTTAGGCCATCATCTACACGACATAGCCCTGAATTTTCCAATGCGCAGCTCTTTGCAAAAGAGAGATATTGGCAAGGAAAAGCTGTCTTGTACCTTTGCATTTTTCTCCCAAACGAAGGACACTAGAAAGAAAATTTTAAAGCCTCCTGTTAGGCCATCATCTACACGACATAGCCCTGAATTTTCCAATGCGCAGCTCTTTGCAAAAGAGAGATATTGGCAAGGAAAAGCTGTCTTGTACCATTGCATTTTTCTCCCAAACGAAGGACACTAGAAAGAAAATTTTAAAGCCTCCTGTTAGGCCATCATCTACACGACATAGCCCTGAATTTTCCAATGCGCAGCTCTTTGCAAAAGAGAGATATTGGCAAGGAAAAGCTGTCTTGTACCATTGCATTTTTCTCCCAAACGAAGGACACTAGAAAGAAAATGTTAAAGCCTCCTGTTAGGCCATCATCTACACGACATAGCCCTGAATTTTCCAATGCGCAGCTCTTTGCAAAAGAGAGATATTGGCAAGGAAAAGCTGTCTTGTACCTTTGCATTTTTCTCCCAAACGAAGGTCACTAGAAAGAAAATTTTAAAGCCCCCTGTTAGGCCATCATCTACACGACATAGCCCTGAATTTTCCAATGCGCAGCTCTTTGCAAAAGAGAGATATTGGCAAGGAAAAGCTGTCTTGTACCATTGCATTTTTCTCCCAAACGAAGGACACTAGAAAGAACATTTTAAAGCCTGCTGTTAGGCCATCATCTACACGACATAGCCCTGAATTTTCCAATGCGCAGCTCTTTGCAAAAGAGAGATATTGGCAAGGAAAAGCTGTCTTGTACCTTTGCATTTTTCTCCCAAACGAAGGTCACTAGAAAGAAAATTTTAAAGCCTCCTGTTAGGCCATCATCTACACGACATAGCCCTGAATTTTCCAATGCGTAGCTCTTTGCAAAAGAGAGATATTTGCAAGGAAAAGCTGTCTTGTACCTTTGCATTTTTCTCCCAAACGAAGGACACTAGAAAGAAAATTTTAAAGCCTCCTGTTAGGCCATCATCTACACGACATAGCCCTGAATTTTCCAATGCGCAGCTCTTTGCAAAAGAGAGATATTGGCAAGGAAAAGCTGTCTTGTACCTTTGCATTTTTCTCCCAAACGAAGGACACTAGAAAGAAAATTTTAAAGCCTCCTGTTAGGCCATCATCTACACGACATAGCCCTGAATTTTCCAATGCGCAGCTCTTTGCAAAAGAGAGATATTGGCAAGGAAAAGCTGTCTTGTACCATTGCATTTTTCTCCCAAACGAAGGACACTAGAAAGAAAATTTTAAAGCCTCCTGTTAGGCCATCATCTACACGACATAGCCCTGAATTTTCCAAAGCGCAGCTCTTTGCAAAAGAGAGATATTGGCAAGGAAAAGCTGTCTTGTACCATTGCATTTTTCTCCCAAACGAAGGACACTAGAAAGAAAATGTTGAAGACTCCTGTTAGGCCATCATCTACACGACATAGCCCTGAATTTTCCAATGCGCAGCTCTTTGCAAAAGAGAGATATTGGCAAGGAAAAGCTGTCTTGTACCTTTGCATTTTTCTCCCAAACGAAGGTCACTTGAAAGAAAATTTTAAAGCCTCCTGTTAGGCCATCATCTACACGACATAGCCCTGAATTTTCCAATGCGTAGCTCTTTGCAAAAGAGAGATATTGGCAAGGAAAAGCTGTCTTGTACCTTTGCATTTTTCTCCCAAACGAAGGACACTAGAAAGAAAATTTTAAAGCCACCTGTTAGGCCATCATCTACACGACATAGCCCTGAATTTTCCAATGCGCAGCTCTTTGCAAAAGAGAGATATTGGCAAGGAAAAGCTGTCTTGTACCTTTGCATTTTTCTCCCAAACGAAGGACACTAGAAAGAAAATTTTAAAGCCTCCTGTTAGGCCATCATCTACACGACATAGCCCTGAATTTTCCAATGCGCAGCTCTTTGCAAAAGAGAGATATTGGCAAGGAAAAGCTGTCTTGTACCTTTGCATTTTTCTCCCAAACGAAGGACACTAGAAAGAAAATTTTAAAGCCTCCTGTTAGGCCATCATCTACACGACATAGCCCTGAATTTTCCAATGCGCAGCTCTTTGCAAAAGAGAGATATTGGCAAGGAAAAGCTGTCTTGTACCATTGCATTTTTCTCCCAAACGAAGGACACTAGAAAGAAAATTTTAAAGCCTCCTGTTAGGCCATCATCTACACGACATAGCCCTGAATTTTCCAAAGCGCAGCTCTTTGCAAAAGAGAGATATTGGCAAGGAAAAGCTGTCTTGTACCATTGCATTTTTCTCCCAAACGAAGGACACTAGAAAGAAAATGTTAAAGCCTCCTGTTAGGCCATCATCTACACGACATAGCCCTGAATTTTCCAATGCGCAGCTCTTTGCAAAAGAGAGATATTGGCAAGGAAAAGCTGTCTTGTACCTTTGCATTTTTCTCCCAAACGAAGGTCACTAGAAAGAAAATTTTAAAGCCTCCTGTTAGGCCATCATCTACACGACATAGCCCTGAATTTTCCAATGCGTAGCTCTTTGCAAAAGAGAGATATTGGCAAGGAAAAGCTGTCTTGTACCTTTGCATTTTTCTCCCAAACGAAGGACACTAGAAAGAAAATTTTAAAGCCACCTGTTAGGCCATCATCTACACGACATAGCCCTGAATTTTCCAATGCGCAGCTCTTTGCAAAAGAGAGATATTGGCAAGGAAAAGCTGTCTTGTACCTTTGCATTTTTCTCCCAAACGAAGGAAACTAGAAAGAAAATTTTAAAGCCTCCTGTTAGGCCGTCATCTACACGACATAGCCCTGAATTTTCCAATGCGCAGCTCTTTGCAAAAGAGAGATATTGGCAAGGAAAAGCTGTCTTGTACCATTGCATTTTTCTCCCAAACGAAGGACACTAGAAAGAAAATTTTAAAGCCTCCTGTTAGGCCATCATCTACACGACATAGCCCTGAATTTTCCAATGCGTAGCTCTTTGCAAAAGAGAGATATTGGCAAGGAAAAGCTGTCTTGTACCTTTGCATTTTTCTCCCAAACGAAGGACGCTAGAAAGAAAATTTTAAAGCCTCCTGTTAGGCCATCATCTACACGACATAGCCCTGAATTTTCCAATGCGCAGCTCTTTGCAAAAGAGAGATATTGGCAAGGAAAAGCTGTCTTGTACCTTTGCATTTTTCTCCCAAACGAAGGAAACTAGAAAGAAAATTTTAAAGCCTCCTGTTAGGCCGTCATCTACACGACATAGCCCTGAATTTTCCAATGCGCAGCTCTTTGCAAAAGAGAGATATTGGCAAGGAAAAGCTGTCTTGTACCATTGCATTTTTCTCCCAAACGAAGGACACTAGAAAGAAAATTTTAAAGCCTCCTGTTAGGCCATCATCTACACGACATAGCCCTGAATTTTCCAATGCGTAGCTCTTTGCAAAAGAGAGATATTGGCAAGGAAAAGCTGTCTTGTACCTTTGCATTTTTCTCCCAAACGAAGGACGCTAGAAAGAAAATTTTAAAGCCTCCTGTTAGGCCATCATCTACACGACATAGCCCTGAATTTTCCAATGCGCAGCTCTTTGCAAAAGAGAGATATTGGCAAGGAAAAGCTGTCTTGTACCTTTGCATTTTTCTCCCAAACGAAGGTCACTAGAAAGAAAATTTTAAAGCCTCCTGTTAGGCCATCATCTACACGACATAGCCCTGAATTTTCCAATGCGCAGCTCTTTGCAAAAGAGAGATATTGGCAAGGAAAAGCTGTCTTGTACCATTGCATTTTTCTCCCAAACGAAGGACACTAGAAAGAAAATGTTAAAGCCTCCTGTTAGGCCATCATCTACACGACATAGCCCTGAATTTTCCAATGCGCAGCTCTTTGCAAAAGAGAGATATTGGCAAGGAAAAGCTGTCTTGTACCTTTGCATTTTTCTCCCAAACGAAGGACACTAGAAAGAAAATTTTAAAGCCTCCTGTTAGGCCATCATCTACACGACATAGCCCTGAATTTTCCAATGCGCAGCTCTTTGCAAAAGAGAGATATTGGCAAGGAAAAGCTGTCTTGTACCATTGCATTTTTCTCCCAAACGAAGGACACTAGAAAGAAAATTTTAAAGCCTCCTGTTAGGCCATCATCTACACGACATAGCCCTGAATTTTCCAATGCGCAGCTCTTTGCAAAAGAGAGATATTGGCAAGGAAAAGCTGTCTTGTACCTTTGCATTTTTCTCCCAAACGAAGGACACTAGAAAGAAAATTTTAAAGCCTCCTGTTAGGCCATCATCTACACGACATAGCCCTGAATTTTCCAATGCGCAGCTCTTTGCAAAAGAGAGATATTGGCAAGGAAAAGCTGTCTTGTACCATTGCATTTTTCTCCCAAACGAAGGACACTAGAAAGAAAATTTTAAAGCCTCCTGTTAGGCCATCATCTACACGACATAGCCCTGAATTTTCCAATGCGAAGCTCTTTGTAAAAGAGAGATATTGGCAAGGAAAAGCTGTCTTGTACCTTTGCATTTTTCTCCCAAACGAAGGACGCTAGAAAGAAAATTTTAAAGCCTCCTGTTAGGCCATCATCTACACGACATAGCCCTGAATTTTCCAATGCGCAGCTCTTTGCAAAAGAGAGATATTGGCAAGGAAAAGCTGTCTTGTACCTTTGCATTTTTCTCCCAAACGAAGGTCACTAGAAAGAAAATTTTAAAGCCTCCTGTTAGGCCATCATCTACACGACATAGCCCTGAATTTTCCAATGCGCAGCTCTTTGCAAAAGAGAGATATTGGCAAGGAAAAGCTGTCTTGTACCATTGCATTTTTCTCCCAAACGAAGGACACTAGAAAGAAAATGTTAAAGCCTCCTGTTAGGCCATCATCTACACGACATAGCCCTGAATTTTCCAATGCGCAGCTCTTTGCAAAAGAGAGATATTGGCAAGGAAAAGCTGTCTTGTACCTTTGCATTTTTCTCCCAAACGAAGGACACTAGAAAGAAAATTTTAAAGCCTCCTGTTAGGCCATCATCTACACGACATAGCCCTGAATTTTCCAATGCGCAGCTCTTTGCAAAAGAGAGATATTGGCAAGGAAAAGCTGTCTTGTACCATTGCATTTTTCTCCCAAACGAAGGACACTAGAAAGAAAATTTTAAAGCCTCCTGTTAGGCCATCATCTACACGACATAGCCCTGAATTTTCCAATGCGCAGCTCTTTGCAAAAGAGAGATATTGGCAAGGAAAAGCTGTCTTGTACCTTTGCATTTTTCTCCCAAACGAAGGACACTAGAAAGAAAATTTTAAAGCCTCCTGTTAGGCCATCATCTACACGACATAGCCCTGAATTTTCCAATGCGCAGCTCTTTGCAAAAGAGAGATATTGGCAAGGAAAAGCTGTCTTGTACCATTGCATTTTTCTCCCAAACGAAGGACACTAGAAAGAAAATTTTAAAGCCTCCTGTTAGGCCATCATCTACACGACATAGCCCTGAATTTTCCAATGCGCAGCTCTTTGTAAAAGAGAGATATTGGCAAGGAAAAGCTGTCTTGTACCATTGCATTTTTCTCCCAAACGAAGGACACTAGAAAGAAAATGTTAAAGCCTCCTGTTAGGCCATCATCTACACGACATAGCCCTGAATTTTCCAATGCGCAGCTCTTTGCAAAAGAGAGATATTGGCAAGGAAAAGCTGTCTTGTACCTTTGCATTTTTCTCCCAAACGAAGGTCACTAGAAAGAAAATTTTAAAGCCCCCTGTTAGGCCATCATCTACACGACATAGCCCTGAATTTTCCAATGCGCAGCTCTTTGCAAAAGAGAGATATTGGCAAGGAAAAGCTGTCTTGTACCATTGCATTTTTCTCCCAAACGAAGGACACTAGAAAGAACATTTTAAAGCCTGCTGTTAGGCCATCATCTACACGACATAGCCCTGAATTTTCCAATGCGCAGCTCTTTGCTAAAGAGAGATATTTGCAAGGAAAAGCTGTCTTGTACCTTTGCATTTTTCTCCCAAACGAAGGACACTAGAAAGAAAATTTTAAAGCCTCCTGTTAGGCCATCATCTACACGACATAGCCCTGAATTTTCCAATGCGCAGCTCTTTGCAAAAGAGAGATATTGGCAAGGAAAAGCTGTCTTGTACCATTGCATTTTTCTCCCAAACGAAGGACACTAGAAAGAAAATTTTAAAGCCTCCTGTTAGGCCATCATCTACACGACATAGCCCTGAATTTTCCAATGCGCAGCTCTTTGCAAAAGAGAGATATTGGCAAGGAAAAGCTGTCTTGTACCATTGCATTTTTCTCCCAAACGAAGGACACTAGAAAGAAAATTTTAAAGCCTCCTGTTAGGCCATCATCTACACGACATAGCCCTGAATTTTCCAAAGCGCAGCTCTTTGCAAAAGAGAGATATTGGCAAGGAAAAGCTGTCTTGTACCATTGCATTTTTCTCCCAAACGAAGGACACTAGAAAGAAAATGTTAAAGCCTCCTGTTAGGCCATCATCTACACGACATAGCCCTGAATTTTCCAATGCGCAGCTCTTTGCAAAAGAGAGATATTGGCAAGGAAAAGCTGTCTTGTACCTTTGCATTTTTCTCCCAAACGAAGGTCACTAGAAAGAAAATTTTAAAGCCTCCTGTTAGGCCATCATCTACACGACATAGCCCTGAATTTTCCAATGCGCAGCTCTTTGCAAAAGAGAGATATTGGCAAGGAAAAGCTGTCTTGTACCTTTGCATTTTTCTCCCAAACGAAGGTCACTAGAAAGAAAATTTTAAAGCCTCCTGTTAGGCCATCATCTACACGACATAGCCCTGAATTTTCCAATGCGTAGCTCTTTGCAAAAGAGAGATATTGGCAAGGAAAAGCTGTCTTGTACCTTTGCATTTTTCTCCCAAACGAAGGACACTAGAAAGAAAATTTTAAAGCCACCTGTTAGGCCATCATCTACACGACATAGCCCTGAATTTTCCAATGCGCAGCTCTTTGCAAAAGAGAGATATTGGCAAGGAAAAGCTGTCTTGTACCTTTGCATTTTTCTCCCAAACGAAGGAAACTAGAAAGAAAATTTTAAAGCCTCCTGTTAGGCCGTCATCTACACGACATAGCCCTGAATTTTCCAATGCGCAGCTCTTTGCAAAAGAGAGATATTGGCAAGGAAAAGCTGTCTTGTACCATTGCATTTTTCTCCCAAACGAAGGACACTAGAAAGAAAATTTTAAAGCCTCCTGTTAGGCCATCATCTACACGACATAGCCCTGAATTTTCCAATGCGTAGCTCTTTGCAAAAGAGAGATATTGGCAAGGAAAAGCTGTCTTGTACCTTTGCATTTTTCTCCCAAACGAAGGACGCTAGAAAGAAAATTTTAAAGCCTCCTGTTAGGCCATCATCTACACGACATAGCCCTGAATTTTCCAATGCGCAGCTCTTTGCAAAAGAGAGATATTGGCAAGGAAAAGCTGTCTTGTACCTTTGCATTTTTCTCCCAAACGAAGGAAACTAGAAAGAAAATTTTAAAGCCTCCTGTTAGGCCGTCATCTACACGACATAGCCCTGAATTTTCCAATGCGCAGCTCTTTGCAAAAGAGAGATATTGGCAAGGAAAAGCTGTCTTGTACCATTGCATTTTTCTCCCAAACGAAGGACACTAGAAAGAAAATTTTAAAGCCTCCTGTTAGGCCATCATCTACACGACATAGCCCTGAATTTTCCAATGCGTAGCTCTTTGCAAAAGAGAGATATTGGCAAGGAAAAGCTGTCTTGTACCTTTGCATTTTTCTCCCAAACGAAGGACGCTAGAAAGAAAATTTTAAAGCCTCCTGTTAGGCCATCATCTACACGACATAGCCCTGAATTTTCCAATGCGCAGCTCTTTGCAAAAGAGAGATATTGGCAAGGAAAAGCTGTCTTGTACCATTGCATTTTTCTCCCAAACGAAGGACACTAGAAAGAAAATGTTAAAGCCTCCTGTTAGGCCATCATCTACACGACATAGCCCTGAATTTTCCAATGCGCAGCTCTTTGCAAAAGAGAGATATTGGCAAGGAAAAGCTGTCTTGTACCTTTGCATTTTTCTCCCAAACGAAGGTCACTAGAAAGAAAATTTTAAAGCCCCCTGTTAGGCCATCATCTACACGACATAGCCCTGAATTTTCCAATGCGCAGCTCTTTGCAAAAGAGAGATATTGGCAAGGAAAAGCTGTCTTGTACCATTGCATTTTTCTCCCAAACGAAGGACACTAGAAAGAACATTTTAAAGCCTGCTGTTAGGCCATCATCTACACGACATAGCCCTGAATTTTCCAATGCGCAGCTCTTTGCAAAAGAGAGATATTGGCAAGGAAAAGCTGTCTTGTACCTTTGCATTTTTCTCCCAAACGAAGGTCACTAGAAAGAAAATTTTAAAGCCTCCTGTTAGGCCATCATCTACACGACATAGCCCTGAATTTTCCAATGCGTAGCTCTTTGCAAAAGAGAGATATTTGCAAGGAAAAGCTGTCTTGTACCTTTGCATTTTTCTCCCAAACGAAGGACACTAGAAAGAAAATTTTAAAGCCTCCTGTTAGGCCATCATCTACACGACATAGCCCTGAATTTTCCAATGCGCAGCTCTTTGCAAAAGAGAGATATTGGCAAGGAAAAGCTGTCTTGTACCTTTGCATTTTTCTCCCAAACGAAGGACACTAGAAAGAAAATTTTAAAGCCTCCTGTTAGGCCATCATCTACACGACATAGCCCTGAATTTTCCAATGCGCAGCTCTTTGCAAAAGAGAGATATTGGCAAGGAAAAGCTGTCTTGTACCATTGCATTTTTCTTCCAAACGAAGGACACTAGAAAGAAAATTTTAAAGCCTCCTGTTAGGCCATCATCTACACGACATAGCCCTGAATTTTCCAAAGCGCAGCTCTTTGCAAAAGAGAGATATTGGCAAGGAAAAGCTGTCTTGTACCATTGCATTTTTCTCCCAAACGAAGGACACTAGAAAGAAAATGTTAAAGCCTCCTGTTAGGCCATCATCTACACGACATAGCCCTGAATTTTCCAATGCGCAGCTCTTTGCAAAAGAGAGATATTGGCAAGGAAAAGCTGTCTTGTACCTTTGCATTTTTCTCCCAAACGAAGGTCACTTGAAAGAAAATTTTAAAGCCTCCTGTTAGGCCATCATCTACACGACATAGCCCTGAATTTTCCAATGCGTAGCTCTTTGCAAAAGAGAGATATTGGCAAGGAAAAGCTGTCTTGTACCTTTGCATTTTTCTCCCAAACGAAGGACACTAGAAAGAAAATTTTAAAGCCACCTGTTAGGCCATCATCTACACGACATAGCCCTGAATTTTCCAATGCGCAGCTCTTTGCAAAAGAGAGATATTGGCAAGGAAAAGCTGTCTTGTACCTTTGCATTTTTCTCCCAAACGAAGGACACTAGAAAGAAAATTTTAAAGCCTCCTGTTAGGCCATCATCTACACGACATAGCCCTGAATTTTCCAATGCGCAGCTCTTTGCAAAAGAGAGATATTGGCAAGGAAAAGCTGTCTTGTACCTTTGCATTTTTCTCCCAAACGAAGGACACTAGAAAGAAAATTTTAAAGCCTCCTGTTAGGCCATCATCTACACGACATAGCCCTGAATTTTCCAATGCGCAGCTCTTTGCAAAAGAGAGATATTGGCAAGGAAAAGCTGTCTTGTACCATTGCATTTTTCTCCCAAACGAAGGACACTAGAAAGAAAATTTTAAAGCCTCCTGTTAGGCCATCATCTACACGACATAGCCCTGAATTTTCCAAAGCGCAGCTCTTTGCAAAAGAGAGATATTGGCAAGGAAAAGCTGTCTTGTACCATTGCATTTTTCTCCCAAACGAAGGACACTAGAAAGAAAATGTTAAAGCCTCCTGTTAGGCCATCATCTACACGACATAGCCCTGAATTTTCCAATGCGCAGCTCTTTGCAAAAGAGAGATATTGGCAAGGAAAAGCTGTCTTGTACCTTTGCATTTTTCTCCCAAACGAAGGTCACTAGAAAGAAAATTTTAAAGCCTCCTGTTAGGCCATCATCTACACGACATAGCCCTGAATTTTCCAATGCGTAGCTCTTTGCAAAAGAGAGATATTGGCAAGGAAAAGCTGTCTTGTACCTTTGCATTTTTCTCCCAAACGAAGGACACTAGAAAGAAAATTTTAAAGCCACCTGTTAGGCCATCATCTACACGACATAGCCCTGAATTTTCCAATGCGCAGCTCTTTGCAAAAGAGAGATATTGGCAAGGAAAAGCTGTCTTGTACCTTTGCATTTTTCTCCCAAACGAAGGAAACTAGAAAGAAAATTTTAAAGCCTCCTGTTAGGCCGTCATCTACACGACATAGCCCTGAATTTTCCAATGCGCAGCTCTTTGCAAAAGAGAGATATTGGCAAGGAAAAGCTGTCTTGTACCATTGCATTTTTCTCCCAAACGAAGGACACTAGAAAGAAAATTTTAAAGCCTCCTGTTAGGCCATCATCTACACGACATAGCCCTGAATTTTCCAATGCGTAGCTCTTTGCAAAAGAGAGATATTGGCAAGGAAAAGCTGTCTTGTACCTTTGCATTTTTCTCCCAAACGAAGGACGCTAGAAAGAAAATTTTAAAGCCTCCTGTTAGGCCATCATCTACACGACATAGCCCTGAATTTTCCAATGCGCAGCTCTTTGCAAAAGAGAGATATTGGCAAGGAAAAGCTGTCTTGTACCTTTGCATTTTTCTCCCAAACGAAGGAAACTAGAAAGAAAATTTTAAAGCCTCCTGTTAGGCCGTCATCTACACGACATAGCCCTGAATTTTCCAATGCGCAGCTCTTTGCAAAAGAGAGATATTGGCAAGGAAAAGCTGTCTTGTACCATTGCATTTTTCTCCCAAACGAAGGACACTAGAAAGAAAATTTTAAAGCCTCCTGTTAGGCCATCATCTACACGACATAGCCCTGAATTTTCCAATGCGTAGCTCTTTGCAAAAGAGAGATATTGGCAAGGAAAAGCTGTCTTGTACCTTTGCATTTTTCTCCCAAACGAAGGACGCTAGAAAGAAAATTTTAAAGCCTCCTGTTAGGCCATCATCTACACGACATAGCCCTGAATTTTCCAATGCGCAGCTCTTTGCAAAAGAGAGATATTGGCAAGGAAAAGCTGTCTTGTACCTTTGCATTTTTCTCCCAAACGAAGGTCACTAGAAAGAAAATTTTAAAGCCTCCTGTTAGGCCATCATCTACACGACATAGCCCTGAATTTTCCAATGCGCAGCTCTTTGCAAAAGAGAGATATTGGCAAGGAAAAGCTGTCTTGTACCTTTGCATTTTTCTCCCAAACGAAGGTCACTAGAAAGAAAATTTTAAAGCCTCCTGTTAGGCCATCATCTACACGACATAGCCCTGAATTTTCCAATGCGCAGCTCTTTGCAAAAGAGAGATATTGGCAAGGAAAAGCTGTCTTGTACCATTGCATTTTTCTCCCAAACGAAGGACACTAGAAAGAAAATTTTAAAGCCTCCTGTTAGGCCATCATCTACACGACATAGCCCTGAATTTTCCAATGCGTAGCTCTTTGCAAAAGAGAGATATTGGCAAGGAAAAGCTGTCTTGTACCTTTGCATTTTTCTCCCAAACGAAGGACACTAGAAAGAAAATTTTAAAGCCACCTGTTAGGCCATCATCTACACGACATAGCCCTGAATTTTCCAATGCGCAGCTCTTTGCAAAAGAGAGATATTGGCAAGGAAAAGCTGTCTTGTACCTTTGCATTTTTCTCCCAAACGAAGGACACTAGAAAGAAAATTTTAAAGCCTCCTGTTAGGCCATCATCTACACGACATAGCCCTGAATTTTCCAATGCGCAGCTCTTTGCAAAAGAGAGATATTGGCAAGGAAAAGCTGTCTTGTACCTTTGCATTTTTCTCCCAAACGAAGGACACTAGAAAGAAAATTTTAAAGCCTCCTGTTAGGCCATCATCTACACGACATAGCCCTGAATTTTCCAATGCGCAGCTCTTTGCAAAAGAGAGATATTGGCAAGGAAAAGCTGTCTTGTACCATTGCATTTTTCTCCCAAACGAAGGACACTAGAAAGAAAATTTTAAAGCCTCCTGTTAGGCCATCATCTACACGACATAGCCCTGAATTTTCCAAAGCGCAGCTCTTTGCAAAAGAGAGATATTGGCAAGGAAAAGCTGTCTTGTACCATTGCATTTTTCTCCCAAACGAAGGACACTAGAAAGAAAATGTTAAAGCCTCCTGTTAGGCCATCATCTACACGACATAGCCCTGAATTTTCCAATGCGCAGCTCTTTGCAAAAGAGAGATATTGGCAAGGAAAAGCTGTCTTGTACCTTTGCATTTTTCTCCCAAACGAAGGTCACTAGAAAGAAAATTTTAAAGCCTCCTGTTAGGCCATCATCTACACGACATAGCCCTGAATTTTCCAATGCGTAGCTCTTTGCAAAAGAGAGATATTGGCAAGGAAAAGCTGTCTTGTACCTTTGCATTTTTCTCCCAAACGAAGGACACTAGAAAGAAAATTTTAAAGCCACCTGTTAGGCCATCATCTACACGACATAGCCCTGAATTTTCCAATGCGCAGCTCTTTGCAAAAGAGAGATATTGGCAAGGAAAAGCTGTCTTGTACCTTTGCATTTTTCTCCCAAACGAAGGAAACTAGAAAGAAAATTTTAAAGCCTCCTGTTAGGCCGTCATCTACACGACATAGCCCTGAATTTTCCAATGCGCAGCTCTTTGCAAAAGAGAGATATTGGCAAGGAAAAGCTGTCTTGTACCATTGCATTTTTCTCCCAAACGAAGGACACTAGAAAGAAAATTTTAAAGCCTCCTGTTAGGCCATCATCTACACGACATAGCCCTGAATTTTCCAATGCGTAGCTCTTTGCAAAAGAGAGATATTGGCAAGGAAAAGCTGTCTTGTACCTTTGCATTTTTCTCCCAAACGAAGGACGCTAGAAAGAAAATTTTAAAGCCTCCTGTTAGGCCATCATCTACACGACATAGCCCTGAATTTTCCAATGCGCAGCTCTTTGCAAAAGAGAGATATTGGCAAGGAAAAGCTGTCTTGTACCTTTGCATTTTTCTCCCAAACGAAGGAAACTAGAAAGAAAATTTTAAAGCCTCCTGTTAGGCCGTCATCTACACGACATAGCCCTGAATTTTCCAATGCGCAGCTCTTTGCAAAAGAGAGATATTGGCAAGGAAAAGCTGTCTTGTACCTTTGCATTTTTCTCCCAAACGAAGGTCACTAGAAAGAAAATTTTAAAGCCTCCTGTTAGGCCATCATCTACACGACATAGCCCTGAATTTTCCAATGCGCAGCTCTTTGCAAAAGAGAGATATTGGCAAGGAAAAGCTGTCTTGTACCATTGCATTTTTCTCCCAAACGAAGGACACTAGAAAGAAAATTTTAAAGCCTCCTGTTAGGCCATCATCTACACGACATAGCCCTGAATTTTCCAATGCGCAGCTCTTTGCAAAAGAGAGATATTGGCAAGGAAAAGCTGTCTTGTACCTTTGCATTTTTCTCCCAAACGAAGGAAACTAGAAAGAAAATTTTAAAGCCTCCTGTTAGGCCGTCATCTACACGACATAGCCCTGAATTTTCCAATGCGCAGCTCTTTGCAAAAGAGAGATATTGGCAAGGAAAAGCTGTCTTGTACCTTTGCATTTTTCTCCCAAACGAAGGTCACTAGAAAGAAAATTTTAAAGCCTCCTGTTAGGCCATCATCTACACGACATAGCCCTGAATTTTCCAATGCGCAGCTCTTTGCAAAAGAGAGATATTGGCAAGGAAAAGCTGTCTTGTACCATTGCATTTTTCTCCCAAACGAAGGACACTAGAAAGAAAATTTTAAAGCCTCCTGTTAGGCCATCATCTACACGACATAGCCCTGAATTTTCCAATGCGCAGCTCTTTGCAAAAGAGAGATATTGGCAAGGAAAAGCTGTCTTGTACCTTTGCATTTTTCTCCCAAACGAAGGACACTAGAAAGAAAATTTTAAAGCCTCCTGTTAGGCCATCATCTACACGACATAGCCCTGAATTTTCCAATGCGCAGCTCTTTGCAAAAGAGAGATATTGGCAAGGAAAAGCTGTCTTGTACCATTGCATTTTTCTCCCAAACGAAGGACACTAGAAAGAAAATTTTAAAGCCTCCTGTTAGGCCATCATCTACACGACATAGCCCTGAATTTTCCAATGCGCAGCTCTTTGCAAAAGAGAGATATTGGCAAGGAAAAGCTGTCTTGTACCTTTGCATTTTTCTCCCAAACGAAGGACACTAGAAAGAAAATTTTAAAGCCTCCTGTTAGGCCATCATCTACACGACATAGCCCTGAATTTTCCAATGCGCAGCTCTTTGCAAAAGAGAGATATTGGCAAGGAAAAGCTGTCTTGTACCATTGCATTTTTCTCCCAAACGAAGGACACTAGAAAGAAAATTTTAAAGCCTCCTGTTAGGCCATCATCTACACGACATAGCCCTGAATTTTCCAATGCGCAGCTCTTTGCAAAAGAGAGATATTGGCAAGGAAAAGCTGTCTTGTACCATTGCATTTTTCTCCCAAACGAAGGACACTAGAAAGAAAATGTTAAAGCCTCCTGTTAGGCCATCATCTACACGACATAGCCCTGAATTTTCCAATGCGCAGCTCTTTGCAAAAGAGAGATATTGGCAAGGAAAAGCTGTCTTGTACCTTTGCATTTTTCTCCCAAACGAAGGTCACTAGAAAGAAAATTTTAAAGCCCCCTGTTAGGCCATCATCTACACGACATAGCCCTGAATTTTCCAATGCGCAGCTCTTTGCAAAAGAGAGATATTGGCAAGGAAAAGCTGTCTTGTACCATTGCATTTTTCTCCCAAACGAAGGACACTAGAAAGAACATTTTAAAGCCTGCTGTTAGGCCATCATCTACACGACATAGCCCTGAATTTTCCAATGCGCAGCTCTTTGCAAAAGAGAGATATTGGCAAGGAAAAGCTGTCTTGTACCTTTGCATTTTTCTCCCAAACGAAGGTCACTAGAAAGAAAATTTTAAAGCCTCCTGTTAGGCCATCATCTACACGACATAGCCCTGAATTTTCCAATGCGTAGCTCTTTGCAAAAGAGAGATATTTGCAAGGAAAAGCTGTCTTGTACCTTTGCATTTTTCTCCCAAACGAAGGACACTAGAAAGAAAATTTTAAAGCCTCCTGTTAGGCCATCATCTACACGACATAGCCCTGAATTTTCCAATGCGCAGCTCTTTGCAAAAGAGAGATATTGGCAAGGAAAAGCTGTCTTGTACCATTGCATTTTTCTCCCAAACGAAGGACACTAGAAAGAAAATTTTAAAGCCTCCTGTTAGGCCATCATCTACACGACATAGCCCTGAATTTTCCAATGCGCAGCTCTTTGCAAAAGAGAGATATTGGCAAGGAAAAGCTGTCTTGTACCATTGCATTTTTCTCCCAAACGAAGGACACTAGAAAGAAAATTTTAAAGCCTCCTGTTAGGCCATCATCTACACGACATAGCCCTGAATTTTCCAATGCGTAGCTCTTTGCAAAAGAGAGATATTGGCAAGGAAAAGCTGTCTTGTACCTTTGCATTTTTCTCCCAAACGAAGGACACTAGAAAGAAAATTTTAAAGCCTCCTGTTAGGCCATCATCTACACGACATAGCCCTGAATTTTCCAATGCGCAGCTCTTTGCAAAAGAGAGATATTGGCAAGGAAAAGCTGTCTTGTACCTTTGCATTTTTCTCCCAAACGAAGGAAACTAGAAAGAAAATTTTAAAGCCTCCTGTTAGGCCGTCATCTACACGACATAGCCCTGAATTTTCCAATGCGCAGCTCTTTGCAAAAGAGAGATATTGGCAAGGAAAAGCTGTCTTGTACCATTGCATTTTTCTCCCAAACGAAGGACACTAGAAAGAAAATTTTAAAGCCTCCTGTTAGGCCATCATCTACACGACATAGCCCTGAATTTTCCAATGCGTAGCTCTTTGCAAAAGAGAGATATTGGCAAGGAAAAGCTGTCTTGTACCTTTGCATTTTTCTCCCAAACGAAGGACACTAGAAAGAAAATTTTAAAGCCTCCTGTTAGGCCATCATCTACACGACATAGCCCTGAATTTTCCAATGCGTAGCTCTTTGCAAAAGAGAGATATTGGCAAGGAAAAGCTGTCTTGTACCTTTGCATTTTTCTCCCAAACGAAGGACACTAGAAAGAAAATTTTAAAGCCTCCTGTTAGGCCATCATCTACACGACATAGCCCTGAATTTTCCAATGCGCAGCTCTTTGCAAAAGAGAGATATTGGCAAGGAAAAGCTGTCTTGTACCATTGCATTTTTCTCCCAAACGAAGGACACTAGAAAGAACATTTTAAAGCCTGCTGTTAGGCCATCATCTACACGACATAGCCCTGAATTTTCCAATGCGCAGCTCTTTGCAAAAGAGAGATATTGGCAAGGAAAAGCTGTCTTGTACCTTTGCATTTTTCTCCCAAACGAAGGTCACTAGAAAGAAAATTTTAAAGCCCCCTGTTAGGCCATCATCTACACGACATAGCCCTGAATTTTCCAATGCGCAGCTCTTTGCAAAAGAGAGATATTGGCAAGGAAAAGCTGTCTTGTACCATTGCATTTTTCTCCCAAACGAAGGACACTAGAAAGAAAATGTTAAAGCCTCCTGTTAGGCCATCATCTACACGACATAGCCCTGAATTTTCCAATGCGCAGCTCTTTGCAAAAGAGAGATATTGGCAAGGAAAAGCTGTCTTGTACCTTTGCATTTTTCTCCCAAACGAAGGTCACTAGAAAGAAAATTTTAAAGCCTCCTGTTAGGCCATCATCTACACGACATAGCCCTGAATTTTCCAATGCGCAGCTCTTTGCAAAAGAGAGATATTGGCAAGGAAAAGCAGTCTTGTACCATTGCATTTTTCTCCCAAACGAAGGACACTAGAAAGAAAATTTTAAAGCCTCCTGTTAGGCCATCATCTACACGACATAGCCCTGAATTTTCCAATGCGCAGCTCTTTGCAAAAGAGAGATATTGGCAAGGAAAAGCTGTCTTGTACCTTTGCATTTTTCTCCCAAACGAAGGACACTAGAAAGAAAATTTTAAAGCCTCCTGTTAGGCCATCATCTACACGACATAGCCCTGAATTTTCCAATGCGCAGCTCTTTGCAAAAGAGAGATATTGGCAAGGAAAAGCTGTCTTGTACCATTGCATTTTTCTCCCAAACGAAGGACACTAGAAAGAAAATTTTAAAGCCTCCTGTTAGGCCATCATCTACACGACATAGCCCTGAATTTTCCAATGCGCAGCTCTTTGCAAAAGAGAGATATTGGCAAGGAAAAGCTGTCTTGTACCTTTGCATTTTTCTCCCAAACGAAGGACACTAGAAAGAAAATTTTAAAGCCTCCTGTTAGGCCATCATCTACACGACATAGCCCTGAATTTTCCAATGCGCAGCTCTTTGCAAAAGAGAGATATTGGCAAGGAAAAGCTGTTTTGTACCATTGCATTTTTCTCCCAAACGAAGGACACTAGAAAGAAAATTTAAAAGCCTCCTGTTAGGCCATCATCTACACGACATAGCCCTGAATTTTCCAATGCGCAGCTCTTTGCAAAAGAGAGATATTGGCAAGGAAAAGCTGTCTTGTACCTTTGCATTTTTCTCCCAAACGAAGGACACTAGAAAGAAAATTTTAAAGCCTCCTGTTAGGCCATCATCTACACGACATAGCCCTGAATTTTCCAATGCGCAGCTCTTTGCAAAAGAGAGATATTGGCAAGGAAAAGCTGTCTTGTACCATTGCATTTTTCTCCCAAACGAAGGACACTAGAAAGAAAATTTTAAAGCCTCCTGTTAGGCCATCATCTACACGACATAGCCCTGAATTTTCCAATGCGCAGCTCTTTGCAAAAGAGAGATATTGGCAAGGAAAAGCTGTCTTGTACCTTTGCATTTTTCTCCCAAACGAAGGACACTAGAAAGAAAATTTTAAAGCCTCCTGTTAGGCCATCATCTACACGACATAGCCCTGAATTTTCCAATGCGCAGCTCTTTGCAAAAGAGAGATATTGGCAAGGAAAAGCTGTTTTGTACCATTGCATTTTTCTCCCAAACGAAGGACACTAGAAAGAAAATTTAAAAGCCTCCTGTTAGGCCATCATCTACACGACATAGCTCTGAATTTTCCAATGCGTAGCTCTTTGCAAAAGAGAGATATTGGCAAGGAAAAGCTGTCTTGTACCTTTGCATTTTTCTCCCAAACGAAGGACACTAGAAAGAAAATTTTAAAGCCTCCTGTTAGGCCATCATCTACACGACATAGCCCTGAATTTTCCAATGCGCAGCTCTTTGCAAAAGAGAGATATTGGCAAGGAAAAGCTGTCTTGTACCTTTGCATTTTTCTCCCAAACGAAGGTCACTAGAAAGAAAATTTTAAAGCCTCCTGTTAGGCCATCATCTACACGATATAGCCCTGAATTTTCCAATGCGTAGCTCTTTGCAAAAGAGAGATATTGGCAAGGTAAAGCTGTCTTGTACCTTTGCATTTTTCTCCCAAACGAAGGACACTAGAAAGAAAATTTTAAAGCCTCCTGTTAGGCCATCATCTACACGACATAGCCCTGAATTTTCCAATGCGCAGCTCTTTGCAAAAGAGAGATATTGGCAAGGAAAAGCTGTCTTGTACCATTGCATTTTTCTCCCAAACGAAGGACACTAGAAAGAAAATTTTAAAGCCTCCTGTTAGGCCATCATCTACACGACATAGCCCTGAATTTTCCAATGCGCAGCTCTTTGCAAAAGAGAGATATTGGCAAGGAAAAGCTGTCTTGTACCTTTGCATTTTTCTCCCAAACGAAGGACACTAGAAAGAAAATTTTAAAGCCTCCTGTTAGGCCATCATCTACACGACATAGCCCTGAATTTTCCAATGCGCAGCTCTTTGCAAAAGAGAGATATTGGCAAGGAAAAGCTGTCTTGTACCATTGCATTTTTCTCCCAAACGAAGGACACTAGAAAGAAAATTTTAAAGCCTCCTGTTAGGCCATCATCTACACGACATAGCCCTGAATTTTCCAATGCGTAGCTCTTTGCAAAAGAGAGATATTGGCACGGAAAAGCTGTCTTGTACCTTTGCATTTTTCTCCCAAACGAAGGACACTAGAAAGAAAATTTTAAAGCCTCCTGTTAGGCCATCATCTACACGACATAGCCCTGAATTTTCCAATGCGTAGCTCTTTGCAAAAGAGAGATATTGGCAAGGAAATGCTGTCTTGTACCTTTGCATTTTTCTCCCAAACGAAGGACACTAGAAAGAAAATTTTAAAGCCTCCTGTTAGGCCATCATCTACACGACATAGCCCTGAATTTTCCAATGCGCAGCTCTTTGCAAAAGAGAGATATTGGCAAGGAAAAGCTGTCTTGTACCATTGCATTTTTCTCCCAAACGAAGGACACTAGAAAGAAAATTTTAAAGCCTCCTGTTAGGCCATCATCTACACGACATAGCCCTGAATTTTCCAATGCGTAGCTCTTTGCAAAAGAGAGATATTGGCAAGGAAAAGCTGTCTTGTACCTTTGCATTTTTCTCCCAAACGAAAGACACTAGAAAGAAAATTTTAAAGCCTCCTGTTAGGCCATCATCTACACGACATAGCCCTGAATTTTCCAATGCGTAGCTCTTTGCAAAAGAGAGATATTGGCAAGGAAAAGCTGTCTTGTACCTTTGCATTTTTCTCCCAAACGAAGGACACTAGAAAGAAAATTTTAAAGCCTCCTGTTAGGCCATCATCTACACGACATAGCCCTGAATTTTCCAATGCGCAGCTCTTTGCAAAAGAGAGATATTGGCAAGGAAAAGCTGTCTTGTACCATTGCATTTTTCTCCCAAACGAAGGACACTAGAAAGAAAATTTTAAAGCCTCCTGTTAGGCCATCATCTACACGACATAGCCCTGAATTTTCCACTGCGCAGCTCTTTGCAAAAGAGAGATATTGGCAAGGAAAAGCTGTCTTGTACCATTGCATTTTTCTCCCAAACGAAGGACACTAGAAAGAACATTTTAAAGCCTCCTGTTAGGCCATCATCTACACGACATAGCCCTGAATTTTCCAATGCGCAGCTCTTTGCAAAAGAGAGATATTGGCAAGGAAAAGCTGTCTTGTACCATTGCATTTTTCTCCCAAACGAAGGACACTAGAAAGAACATTTTAAAGCCTCCTGTTAGGCCATCATCTACACGACATAGCCCTGAATTTTCCAATGCGCAGCTCTTTGCAAAAGAGAGATATTGGCAAGGAAAAGCTGTCTTGTACCATTGCATTTTTCTCCCAAACGAAGGACACTAGAAAGAAAATTTTAAAGCCTCCTGTTAGGCCATCATCTACACGACATAGCCCTGAATTTTCCAATGCGCAGCTCTTTGCAAAAGAGAGATATTGGCAAGGAAAAGCTGTCTTGAACCTTTGCATTTTTCTCCCAAACGAAGGACACTAGAAAGAAAATTTTAAAGCCTCCTGTTAGGCCATCATCTACACGACATAGCCCTGAATTTTCCAATGCGCAGCTCTTTGCAAAAGAGAGATATTGGCAAGGAAAAGCTGTCTTGTACCTTTGCATTTTTCTCCCAAACGAAAGACACTAGAAAGAAAATTTTAAAGCCTCCTGTTAGGCCATCATCTACACGACATAGCCCTGAATTTTCCAATGCGCAGCTCTTTGCAAAAGAGAGATATTGGCAAGGAAAAGCTGTCTTGTACCTTTGCATTTTTCTCCCAAACGAAGGTCACTAGAAAGAAAATTTTAAAGCCTCCTGTTAGGCCATCATCTACACGACATAGCCCTGAATTTTCCAATGCGTAGCTCTTTGCAAAAGAGAGATATTGGCAAGGAAAAGCTGTCTTGTACCTTTGCATTTTTCTCCCAAACGAAGGACACTAGAAAGAAAATTTTAAAGCCTCCTGTTAGGCCATCATCTACACGACATAGCCCTGAATTTTCCAATGCGCAGCTCTTTGCAAAAGAGAGATATTGGCAAGGAAAAGCTGTCTTGTACCTTTGCATTTTTCTCCCAAACGAAGGTCACTAGAAAGAAAATTTTAAAGCCTCCTGTTAGGCCATCATCTACACGACATAGCCCTGAATTTTCCAATGCGCAGCTCTTTGCAAAAGAGAGATATTGGCAAGGAAAAGCTGTCTTGTACCATTGCATTTTTCTCCCAAACGAAGGACACTAGAAAGAAAATTTTAAAGCCTCCTGTTAGGCCATCATCTACACGACATAGCCCTGAATTTTCCACTGCGCAGCTCTTTGCAAAAGAGAGATATTGGCAAGGAAAAGCTGTCTTATACCATTGCATTTTTCTCCCAAACGAAGGACACTAGAAAGAACATTTTAAAGCCTCCTGTTAGGCCATCATCTACACGACATAGCCCTGAATTTTCCAATGCGCAGCTCTTTGCAAAAGAGAGATATTGGCAAGGAAAAGCTGTCTTGTACCATTGCATTTTTCTCCCAAACGAAGGACACTAGAAAGAACATTTTAAAGCCTCCTGTTAGGCCATCATCTACACGACATAGCCCTGAATTTTCCAATGCGCAGCTCTTTGCAAAAGAGAGATATTGGCAAGGAAAAGCTGTCTTGTACCTTTGCATTTTTCTCCCAAACGAAGGACACTAGAAAGAAAATTTTAAAGCCTCCTGTTAGGCCATCATCTACACGACATAGCCCTGAATTTTCCAATGCGCAGCTCTTTGCAAAAGAGAGATATTGGCAAGGAAAAGCTGTCTTGTACCATTGCATTTTTCTCCCAAACGAAGGACACTAGAAAGAAAATTTTAAAGCCTCCTGTTAGGCCATCATCTACACGACATAGCCCTGAATTTTCCAATGCGCAGCTCTTTGCAAAAGAGAGATATTGGCAAGGAAAAGCTGTCTTGTACCATTGCATTTTTCTCCCAAACGAAGGACACTAGAAAGAAAATTTTAAAGCCTCCTGTTAGGCCATCATCTACACGACATAGCCCTGAATTTTCCAATGCGTAGCTCTTTGCAAAAGAGAGATATTGGCAAGGAAAAGCTGTCTTGTACCTTTGCATTTTTCTCCCAAACGAAGGACACTAGAAAGAAAATTTTAAAGCCTCCTGTTAGGCCATCATCTACACGACATAGCCCTGAATTTTCCAATGCGCAGCTCTTTGCAAAAGAGAGATATTGGCAAGGAAAAGCTGTCTTGTACCTTTGCATTTTTCTCCCAAACGAAGGTCACTAGAAAGAAAATTTTAAAGCCTCCTGTTAGGCCATCATCTACACGACATAGCCCTGAATTTTCCAATGCGTAGCTCTTTGCAAAAGAGAGATATTGGCAAGGAAAAGCTGTCTTGTACCTTTGCATTTTTCTCCCAAACGAAGGACACTAGAAAGAAAATTTTAAAGCCTCCTGTTAGGCCATCATCTACACGACATAGCCCTGAATTTTCCAATGCGCAGCTCTTTGCAAAAGATAGATATTGGCAAGGAAAAGCTGTCTTGTACCATTGCATTTTTCTCCCAAACGAAGGACACTAGAAAGAAAATTTTAAAGCCTCCTGTTAGGCCATCATCTACACGACATAGCCCTGAATTTTCCAATGCGTAGCTCTTTGCAAAAGAGAGATATTGGCAAGGAAAAGCTGTCTTGTACCTTTGCATTTTTCTCCCAAACGAAGGACACTAGAAAGAAAATTTTAAAGCCTCCTGTTAGGCCATCATCTACACGACATAGCCCTGAATTTTCCAATGCGCAGCTCTTTGCAAAAGAGAGATATTGGCAAGGAAAAGCTGTCTTGTACCTTTGCATTTTTCTCCCAAACGAAGGACACTAGAAAGAAAATTTTAAAGCCTCCTGTTAGGCCATCATCTACACGACATAGCCCTGAATTTTCCAATGCGTAGCTCTTTGCAAAAGAGAGATATTGGCAAGGAAAAGCTGTCTTGTACCTTTGCATTTTTCTCCCAAACGAAGGACACTAGAAAGAAAATTTTAAAGCCTCCTGTTAGGCCATCATCTACACGACATAGCCCTGAATTTTCCAATGCGCAGCTCTTTGCAAAAGAGAGATATTGGCAAGGAAAAGCTGTCTTGTACCTTTGCATTTTTCTCCCAAACGAAGGTCACTAGAAAGAAAATTTTAAAGCCTCCTGTTAGGCCATCATCTACACGACATAGCCCTGAATTTTCCAATGCGTCTCTCTTTGCAAAAGATAGATATTGGCAAGGAAAAGCTGTCTTGTACCTTTGCATTTTTCTCCCAAACGAAGGACACTAGAAAGAAAATTTTAAAGCCTCCTGTTAGGCCATCATCTACACGACATAGCCCTGAATTTTCCAATGCGCAGCTCTTTGCAAAAGAGAGATATTGGCAAGGAAAAGCTGTCTTGTACCATTGCATTTTTCTCCCAAACGAAGGACACTAGAAAGAACATTTTAAAGCCTCCTGTTAGGCCATCATCTACACGACATAGCCCTGAATTTTCCAATGCGCAGCTCTTTGCAAAAGAGAGATATTGGCAAGGAAAAGCTGTCTTGTACCTTTGCATTTTTCTCCCAAACGAAGGTCACTAGAAAGAAAATTTTAAAGCCTCCTGTTAGGCCATCATCTACACGACATAGCCCTGAATTTTCCAATGCGCAGCTCTTTGCAAAAGAGAGATATTGGCAATGAAAAGCTGTCTTGTACCATTGCATTTTTCTCCCAAACGAAGGACACTAGAAAGAAAATTTTAAAGCCTCCTGTTAGGCCATCATCTACACGACATAGCCCTGAATTTTCCAATGCGCAGCTCTTTGCAAAAGAGAGATATTGGCAAGGAAAAGCTGTCTTGTACCATTGCATTTTTCTCCCAAACGAAGGACACTAGAAAGAACATTTTAAAGCCTCCTGTTAGGCCATCATCTACACGACATAGCCCTGAATTTTCCAATGCGCAGCTCTTTGCAAAAGAGATATATTGGCAAGGAAAAGCTGTCTTGTACCATTGCATTTTTCTCCCAAACGAAGGACACTAGAAAGAACATTTTAAAGCCTCCTGTTAGGCCATCATCTACACGACATAGCCCTGAATTTTCCAATGCGCAGCTCTTTGCAATAGAGAGATATTGGCAAGGAAAAGCTGTCTTGTACCATTGCATTTTTCTCCCAAACGAAGGACACTAGAAAGAAAATTTTAAAGCCTCCTGTTAGGCCATCATCTACACGACATAGCCCTGAATTTTCCAATGCGCAGCTCTTTGCAAAAGAGAGATATTGGCAAGGAAAAGCTGTCTTGTACCTTTGCATTTTTCTCCCAAACGAAGGAAACTAGAAAGAAAATTTTAAAGCCTCCTGTTAGGCCATCATCTACACGACATAGCCCTGAATTTTCCAATGCGCAGCTCTTTGCAAAAGAGAGATATTGGCAAGGAAAAGCTGTCTTGTACCATTGCATTTTTCTCCCAAACGAAGGACACTAGAAAGAAAATTTTAAAGCCTCCTGTTAGGCCATCATCTACACGACATAGCCCTGAATTTTCCAATGCGCAGCTCTTTGCAAAAGAGAGATATTGGCAAGGAAAAGCTGTCTTGTACCATTGCATTTTTCTCCCAAACGAAGGACACTAGAAAGAACATTTTAAAGCCTCCTGTTAGGCCATCATCTACACGACATAGCCCTGAATTTTCCAATGCGCAGCTCTTTGCAAAAGAGAGATATTGGCAAGGAAAAGCTGTCTTGTACCATTGCATTTTTCTCCCAAACGAAGGACACTAGAAAGAAAATTTTAAAGCCTCCTGTTAGGCCATCATCTACACGACATAGCCCTGAATTTTCCAATGCGTAGCTCTTTGCAAAAGAGAGATATTGGCAAGGAAAAGCTGTCTTGTACCTTTGCATTTTTCTCCCAAACGAAGGACACTAGAAAGAAAATTTTAAAGCCTCCTGTTAGGCCATCATCTACACGACATAGCCCTGAATTTTCCAATGCGCAGCTCTTTGCAAAAGAGAGATATTGGCAAGGAAAAGCTGTCTTGTACCTTTGCATTTTTCTCCCAAACGAAGGTCACTAGAAAGAAAATTTTAAAGCCTCCTGTTAGGCCATCATCTACACGACATAGCCCTGAATTTTCCAATGCGTAGCTCTTTGCAAAAGAGAGATATTGGCAAGGAAAAGCTGTCTTGTACCTTTGCATTTTTCTCCCAAACGAAGGACACTAGAAAGAAAATTTTAAAGCCTCCTGTTAGGCCATCATCTACACGACATAGCCCTGAATTTTCCAATGCGCAGCTCTTTGCAAAAGAGAGATATTGGCAAGGAAAAGCTGTCTTGTACCTTTGCATTTTTCTCCCAAACGAAGGTCACTAGAAAGAAAATTTTAAAGCCTCCTGTTAGGCCATCATCTACACGACATAGCCCTGAATTTTCCAATGCGTCTCTCTTTGCAAAAGAGAGATATTGGCAAGGAAAAGCTGTCTTGTACCTTTGCATTTTTCTCCCAAACGAAGGACACTAGAAAGAAAATTTTAAAGCCTCCTGTTAGGCCATCATCTACACGACATAGCCCTGAATTTTCCAATGCGCAGCTCTTTGCAAAAGAGAGATATTGGCAAGGAAAAGCTGTCTTGTACCATTGCATTTTTCTCCCAAACGAAGGACACTAGAAAGAACATTTTAAAGCCTCCTGTTAGGCCATCATCTACACGACATAGCCCTGAATTTTCCAATGCGCAGCTCTTTGCAAAAGAGAGATATTGGCAAGGAAAAGCTGTCTTGTACCTTTGCATTTTTCTCCCAAACGAAGGTCACTAGAAAGAAAATTTTAAAGCCTCCTGTTAGGCCATCATCTACACGACATAGCCCTGAATTTTCCAATGCGCAGCTCTTTGCAAAAGAGAGATATTGGCAATGAAAAGCTGTCTTGTACCATTGCATTTTTCTCCCAAACGAAGGACACTAGAAAGAAAATTTTAAAGCCTCCTGTTAGGCCATCATCTACACGACATAGCCCTGAATTTTCCAATGCGCAGCTCTTTGCAAAAGAGAGATATTGGCAAGGAAAAGCTGTCTTGTACCATTGCATTTTTCTCCCAAACGAAGGACACTAGAAAGAACATTTTAAAGCCTCCTGTTAGGCCATCATCTACACGACATAGCCCTGAATTTTCCAATGCGCAGCTCTTTGCAAAAGAGATATATTGGCAAGGAAAAGCTGTCTTGTACCATTGCATTTTTCTCCCAAACGAAGGACACTAGAAAGAACATTTTAAAGCCTCCTGTTAGGCCATCATCTACACGACATAGCCCTGAATTTTCCAATGCGCAGCTCTTTGCAATAGAGAGATATTGGCAAGGAAAAGCTGTCTTGTACCATTGCATTTTTCTCCCAAACGAAGGACACTAGAAAGAAAATTTTAAAGCCTCCTGTTAGGCCATCATCTACACGACATAGCCCTGAATTTTCCAATGCGCAGCTCTTTGCAAAAGAGAGATATTGGCAAGGAAAAGCTGTCTTGTACCTTTGCATTTTTCTCCCAAACGAAGGAAACTAGAAAGAAAATTTTAAAGCCTCCTGTTAGGCCATCATCTACACGACATAGCCCTGAATTTTCCAATGCGCAGCTCTTTGCAAAAGAGAGATATTGGCAAGGAAAAGCTGTCTTGTACCATTGCATTTTTCTCCCAAACGAAGGACACTAGAAAGAAAATTTTAAAGCCTCCTGTTAGGCCATCATCTACACGACATAGCCCTGAATTTTCCAATGCGCAGCTCTTTGCAAAAGAGAGATATTGGCAAGGAAAAGCTGTCTTGTACCATTGCATTTTTCTCCCAAACGAAGGACACTAGAAAGAACATTTTAAAGCCTCCTGTTAGGCCATCATCTACACGACATAGCCCTGAATTTTCCAATGCGCAGCTCTTTGCAAAAGAGAGATATTGGCAAGGAAAAGCTGTCTTGTACCATTGCATTTTTCTCCCAAACGAAGGACACTAGAAAGAAAATTTTAAAGCCTCCTGTTAGGCCATCATCTACACGACATAGCCCTGAATTTTCCAATGCGTAGCTCTTTGCAAAAGAGAGATATTGGCAAGGAAAAGCTGTCTTGTACCATTGCATTTTTCTCCCAAACGAAGGACACTAGAAAGAACATTTTAAAGCCTCCTGTTAGGCCATCATCTACACGACATAGCCCTGAATTTTCCAATGCGCAGCTCTTTGCAAAAGAGAGATATTGGCAAGGAAAAGCTGTCTTGTACCATTGCATTTTTCTCCCAAACGAAGGACACTAGAAAGAAAATTTTAAAGCCTCCTGTTAGGCCATCATCTACACGACATAGCCCTGAATTTTCCAATGCGTAGCTCTTTGCAAAAGAGAGATATTGGCAAGGAAAAGCTGTCTTGTACCTTTGCATTTTTCTCCCAAACGAAGGACACTAGAAAGAAAATTTTAAAGCCTCCTGTTAGGCCATCATCTACACGACATAGCCCTGAATTTTCCAATGCGCAGCTCTTTGCAAAAGAGAGATATTGGCAAGGAAAAGCTGTCTTGTACCTTTGCATTTTTCTCCCAAACGAAGGTCACTAGAAAGAAAATTTTAAAGCCTCCTGTTAGGCCATCATCTACACGACATAGCCCTGAATTTTCCAATGCGTAGCTCTTTGCAAAAGAGAGATATTGGCAAGGAAAAGCTGTCTTGTACCTTTGCATTTTTCTCCCAAACGAAGGACACTAGAAAGAAAATTTTAAAGCCTCCTGTTAGGCCATCATCTACACGACATAGCCCTGAATTTTCCAATGCGCAGCTCTTTGCAAAAGAGAGATATTGGCAAGGAAAAGCTGTCTTGTACCTTTGCATTTTTCTCCCAAACGAAGGACACTAGAAAGAAAATTTTAAAGCCTCCTGTTAGGCCATCATCTACACGACATAGCCCTGAATTTTCCAATGCGCAGCTCTTTGCAAAAGAGAGATATTGGCAAGGAAAAGCTGTCTTGTACCATTGCATTTTTCTCCCAAACGAAGGACACTAGAAAGAACATTTTAAAGCCTCCTGTTAGGCCATCATCTACACGACATAGCCCTGAATTTTCCAATGCGTAGCTCTTTGCAAAAGAGAGATATTGGCAAGGAAAAGCTGTCTTGTACCTTTGCATTTTTCTCCCAAACGAAGGACACTAGAAAGAAAATTTTAAAGCCTCCTGTTAGGCCATCATCTACACGACATAGCCCTGAATTTTCCAATGCGCAGCTCTTTGCAAAAGAGAGATATTGGCAAGGAAAAGCTGTCTTGTACCTTTGCATTTTTCTCCCAAACGAAGGTCACTAGAAAGAAAATTTTAAAGCCTCCTGTTAGGCCATCATCTACACGACATAGCCCTGAATTTTCCAATGCGAAGCTCTTTGCAAAAGAGAGATATTGGCAAGGAAAAGCTGTCTTGTACCTTTGCATTTTTCTCCCAAACGAAGGACACTAGAAAGAAAATTTTAAAGCCTCCTGTTAGGCCATCATCTACACGACATAGCCCTGAATTTTCCAATGCGCAGCTCTTTGCAAAAGAGAGATATTGGCAAGGAAAAGCTGTCTTGTACCATTGCATTTTTCTCCCAAACGAAGGACACTAGAAAGAAAATTTTAAAGCCTCCTGTTAGGCCATCATCTACACGACATAGCCCTGAATTTTCCAATGCGTAGCTCTTTGCAAAAGAGAGATATTGGCAAGGAAAAGCTGTCTTGTACCTTTGCATTTTTCTCCCAAACGAAGGACACTAGAAAGAAAATTTTAAAGCCTCCTGTTAGGCCATCATCTACACGACATAGCCCTGAATTTTCCAATGCGCAGCTCTTTGCAAAAGAGAGATATTGGCAAGGAAAAGCTGTCTTGTACCTTTGCATTTTTCTCCCAAACAAAGGACACTAGAAAGAAAATTTTAAAGCCTCCTGTTAGGCCATCATCTACACGACATAGCCCTGAATTTTCCAATGCGCAGCTCTTTGCAAAAGAGAGATATTGGCAAGGAAAAGCTGTCTTGTACCATTGCATTTTTCTCCCAAACGAAGGACACTAGAAAGAAAATTTTAAAGCCTCCTGTTAGGCCATCATCTACACGACATAGCCCTGAATTTTCCAATGCGTAGCTCTTTGCAAAAGAGAGATATTGGCAAGGAAAAGCTGTCTTGTACCTTTGCATTTTTCTCCCAAACGAAGGACACTAGAAAGAAAATTTTAAAGCCTCCTGTTAGGCCATCATCTACACGACATAGCCCTGAATTTTCCAATGCGCAGCTCTTTGCAAAAGAGAGATATTGGCAAGGAAAAGCTGTCTTGTACCTTTGCATTTTTCTCCCAAACGAAGGACACTAGAAAGAAAATTTTAAAGCCTCCTGTTAGGCCATCATCTACACGACATAGCCCTGAATTTTCCAATGCGCAGCTCTTTGCAAAAGAGAGATATTGGCAAGGAAAAGCTGTCTTGTACCATTGCATTTTTCTCCCAAACGAAGGACACTAGAAAGAAAATTTTAAAGCCTCCTGTTAGGCCATCATCTACACGACATAGCCCTGAATTTTCCAATGCGTAGCTCTTTGCAAAAGAGAGATATTGGCAAGGAAAAGCTGTCTTGTACCTTTGCATTTTTCTCCCAAACGAAGGACACTAGAAAGAAAATTTTAAAGCCTCCTGTTAGGACATCATCTACACGACATAGCCCTGAATTTTCCAATGCGCAGCTCTTTGCAAAAGAGAGATATTGGCAAGGAAAAGCTGTCTTGTACCATTGCATTTTTCTCCCAAACGAAGGACACTAGAAAGAAAATTTTAAAGCCTCCTGTTAGGCCATCATCTACACGACATAGCCCTGAATTTTCCAATGCGCAGCTCTTTGCAAAAGAGAGATATTGGCAAGGAAAAGCTGTCTTGTACCATTGCATTTTTCTCCCAAACGAAGGACACTAGAAAGAACATTTTAAAGCCTCCTGTTAGGCCATCATCTACACGACATAGCCCTGAATTTTCCAATGCGCAGCTCTTTGCAAAAGAGAGATATTGGCAAGGAAAAGCTGTC
This sequence comes from Pseudophryne corroboree, assembly GCF_028390025.1. Classification (NCBI taxonomy): domain Eukaryota; kingdom Metazoa; phylum Chordata; class Amphibia; order Anura; family Myobatrachidae; genus Pseudophryne; species Pseudophryne corroboree. The sequence continues at coordinate 131,446 of NW_026967706.1, forward strand.
TTGTACCATTGCATTTTTCTCCCAAACGAAGGACACTAGAAAGAAAATTTTAAAGCCTCCTGTTAGGCCATCATCTACACGACATAGCCCTGAATTTTCCAATGCGTAGCTCTTTGCAAAAGAGAGATATTGGCAAGGAAAAGCTGTCTTGTACCTTTGCATTTTTCTCCCAAACGAAGGACACTAGAAAGAAAATTTTAAAGCCTCCTGTTAGGCCATCATCTACACGACATAGCCCTGAATTTTCCAATGCGCAGCTCTTTGCAAAAGAGAGATATTGGCAAGGAAAAGCTGTCTTGTACCTTTGCATTTTTCTCCCAAACGAAGGTCACTAGAAAGAAAATTTTAAAGCCTCCTGTTAGGCCATCATCTACACGACATAGCCCTGAATTTTCCAATGCGTAGCTCTTTGCAAAAGAGAGATATTGGCAAGGAAAAGCTGTCTTGTACCTTTGCATTTTTCTCCCAAACGAAGGACACTAGAAAGAAAATTTTAAAGCCTCCTGTTAGGCCATCATCTACACGACATAGCCCTGAATTTTCCAATGCGCAGCTCTTTGCAAAAGAGAGATATTGGCAAGGAAAAGCTGTCTTGTACCTTTGCATTTTTCTCCCAAACGAAGGTCACTAGAAAGAAAATTTTAAAGCCTCCTGTTAGGCCATCATCTACACGACATAGCCCTGAATTTTCCAATGCGTCTCTCTTTGCAAAAGAGAGATATTGGCAAGGAAAAGCTGTCTTGTACCTTTGCATTTTTCTCCCAAACGAAGGACACTAGAAAGAAAATTTTAAAGCCTCCTGTTAGGCCATCATCTACACGACATAGCCCTGAATTTTCCAATGCGCAGCTCTTTGCAAAAGAGAGATATTGGCAAGGAAAAGCTGTCTTGTACCATTGCATTTTTCTCCCAAACGAAGGACACTAGAAAGAACATTTTAAAGCCTCCTGTTAGGCCATCATCTACACGACATAGCCCTGAATTTTCCAATGCGCAGCTCTTTGCAAAAGAGAGATATTGGCAAGGAAAAGCTGTCTTGTACCTTTGCATTTTTCTCCCAAACGAAGGTCACTAGAAAGAAAATTTTAAAGCCTCCTGTTAGGCCATCATCTACACGACATAGCCCTGAATTTTCCAATGCGCAGCTCTTTGCAAAAGAGAGATATTGGCAATGAAAAGCTGTCTTGTACCATTGCATTTTTCTCCCAAACGAAGGACACTAGAAAGAAAATTTTAAAGCCTCCTGTTAGGCCATCATCTACACGACATAGCCCTGAATTTTCCAATGCGCAGCTCTTTGCAAAAGAGAGATATTGGCAAGGAAAAGCTGTCTTGTACCATTGCATTTTTCTCCCAAACGAAGGACACTAGAAAGAACATTTTAAAGCCTCCTGTTAGGCCATCATCTACACGACATAGCCCTGAATTTTCCAATGCGCAGCTCTTTGCAAAAGAGATATATTGGCAAGGAAAAGCTGTCTTGTACCATTGCATTTTTCTCCCAAACGAAGGACACTAGAAAGAACATTTTAAAGCCTCCTGTTAGGCCATCATCTACACGACATAGCCCTGAATTTTCCAATGCGCAGCTCTTTGCAATAGAGAGATATTGGCAAGGAAAAGCTGTCTTGTACCATTGCATTTTTCTCCCAAACGAAGGACACTAGAAAGAAAATTTTAAAGCCTCCTGTTAGGCCATCATCTACACGACATAGCCCTGAATTTTCCAATGCGCAGCTCTTTGCAAAAGAGAGATATTGGCAAGGAAAAGCTGTCTTGTACCTTTGCACTTTTCTCCCAAACGAAGGAAACTAGAAAGAAAATTTTAAAGCCTCCTGTTAGGCCATCATCTACACGACATAGCCCTGAATTTTCCAATGCGCAGCTCTTTGCAAAAGAGAGATATTGGCAAGGAAAAGCTGTCTTGTACCATTGCATTTTTCTCCCAAACGAAGGACACTAGAAAGAAAATTTTAAAGCCTCCTGTTAGGCCATCATCTACACGACATAGCCCTGAATTTTCCAATGCGCAGCTCTTTGCAAAAGAGAGATATTGGCAAGGAAAAGCTGTCTTGTACCATTGCATTTTTCTCCCAAACGAAGGACACTAGAAAGAACATTTTAAAGCCTCCTGTTAGGCCATCATCTACACGACATAGCCCTGAATTTTCCAATGCGCAGCTCTTTGCAAAAGAGAGATATTGGCAAGGAAAAGCTGTCTTGTACCATTGCATTTTTCTCCCAAACGAAGGACACTAGAAAGAAAATTTTAAAGCCTCCTGTTAGGCCATCATCTACACGACATAGCCCTGAATTTTCCAATGCGTAGCTCTTTGCAAAAGAGAGATATTGGCAAGGAAAAGCTGTCTTGTACCATTGCATTTTTCTCCCAAACGAAGGACACTAGAAAGAACATTTTAAAGCCTCCTGTTAGGCCATCATCTACACGACATAGCCCTGAATTTTCCAATGCGCAGCTCTTTGCAAAAGAGAGATATTGGCAAGGAAAAGCTGTCTTGTACCATTGCATTTTTCTCCCAAACGAAGGACACTAGAAAGAAAATTTTAAAGCCTCCTGTTAGGCCATCATCTACACGACATAGCCCTGAATTTTCCAATGCGTAGCTCTTTGCAAAAGAGAGATATTGGCAAGGAAAAGCTGTCTTGTACCTTTGCATTTTTCTCCCAAACGAAGGACACTAGAAAGAAAATTTTAAAGCCTCCTGTTAGGCCATCATCTACACGACATAGCCCTGAATTTTCCAATGCGCAGCTCTTTGCAAAAGAGAGATATTGGCAAGGAAAAGCTGTCTTGTACCTTTGCATTTTTCTCCCAAACGAAGGTCACTAGAAAGAAAATTTTAAAGCCTCCTGTTAGGCCATCATCTACACGACATAGCCCTGAATTTTCCAATGCGTAGCTCTTTGCAAAAGAGAGATATTGGCAAGGAAAAGCTGTCTTGTACCTTTGCATTTTTCTCCCAAACGAAGGACACTAGAAAGAAAATTTTAAAGCCTCCTGTTAGGCCATCATCTACACGACATAGCCCTGAATTTTCCAATGCGCAGCTCTTTGCAAAAGAGAGATATTGGCAAGGAAAAGCTGTCTTGTACCTTTGCATTTTTCTCCCAAACGAAGGACACTAGAAAGAAAATTTTAAAGCCTCCTGTTAGGCCATCATCTACACGACATAGCCCTGAATTTTCCAATGCGCAGCTCTTTGCAAAAGAGAGATATTGGCAAGGAAAAGCTGTCTTGTACCATTGCATTTTTCTCCCAAACGAAGGACACTAGAAAGAACATTTTAAAGCCTCCTGTTAGGCCATCATCTACACGACATAGCCCTGAATTTTCCAATGCGTAGCTCTTTGCAAAAGAGAGATATTGGCAAGGAAAAGCTGTCTTGTACCTTTGCATTTTTCTCCCAAACGAAGGACACTAGAAAGAAAATTTTAAAGCCTCCTGTTAGGCCATCATCTACACGACATAGCCCTGAATTTTCCAATGCGCAGCTCTTTGCAAAAGAGAGATATTGGCAAGGAAAAGCTGTCTTGTACCTTTGCATTTTTCTCCCAAACGAAGGTCACTAGAAAGAAAATTTTAAAGCCTCCTGTTAGGCCATCATCTACACGACATAGCCCTGAATTTTCCAATGCGAAGCTCTTTGCAAAAGAGAGATATTGGCAAGGAAAAGCTGTCTTGTACCTTTGCATTTTTCTCCCAAACGAAGGACACTAGAAAGAAAATTTTAAAGCCTCCTGTTAGGCCATCATCTACACGACATAGCCCTGAATTTTCCAATGCGCAGCTCTTTGCAAAAGAGAGATATTGGCAAGGAAAAGCTGTCTTGTACCATTGCATTTTTCTCCCAAACGAAGGACACTAGAAAGAAAATTTTAAAGCCTCCTGTTAGGCCATCATCTACACGACATAGCCCTGAATTTTCCAATGCGTAGCTCTTTGCAAAAGAGAGATATTGGCAAGGAAAAGCTGTCTTGTACCTTTGCATTTTTCTCCCAAACGAAGGACACTAGAAAGAAAATTTTAAAGCCTCCTGTTAGGCCATCATCTACACGACATAGCCCTGAATTTTCCAATGCGCAGCTCTTTGCAAAAGAGAGATATTGGCAAGGAAAAGCTGTCTTGTACCTTTGCATTTTTCTCCCAAACAAAGGACACTAGAAAGAAAATTTTAAAGCCTCCTGTTAGGCCATCATCTACACGACATAGCCCTGAATTTTCCAATGCGCAGCTCTTTGCAAAAGAGAGATATTGGCAAGGAAAAGCTGTCTTGTACCATTGCATTTTTCTCCCAAACGAAGGACACTAGAAAGAAAATTTTAAAGCCTCCTGTTAGGCCATCATCTACACGACATAGCCCTGAATTTTCCAATGCGTAGCTCTTTGCAAAAGAGAGATATTGGCAAGGAAAAGCTGTCTTGTACCTTTGCATTTTTCTCCCAAACGAAGGACACTAGAAAGAAAATTTTAAAGCCTCCTGTTAGGCCATCATCTACACGACATAGCCCTGAATTTTCCAATGCGCAGCTCTTTGCAAAAGAGAGATATTGGCAAGGAAAAGCTGTCTTGTACCTTTGCATTTTTCTCCCAAACGAAGGACACTAGAAAGAAAATTTTAAAGCCTCCTGTTAGGCCATCATCTACACGACATAGCCCTGAATTTTCCAATGCGCAGCTCTTTGCAAAAGAGAGATATTGGCAAGGAAAAGCTGTCTTGTACCATTGCATTTTTCTCCCAAACGAAGGACACTAGAAAGAAAATTTTAAAGCCTCCTGTTAGGCCATCATCTACACGACATAGCCCTGAATTTTCCAATGCGTAGCTCTTTGCAAAAGAGAGATATTGGCAAGGAAAAGCTGTCTTGTACCTTTGCATTTTTCTCCCAAACGAAGGACACTAGAAAGAAAATTTTAAAGCCTCCTGTTAGGACATCATCTACACGACATAGCCCTGAATTTTCCAATGCGCAGCTCTTTGCAAAAGAGAGATATTGGCAAGGAAAAGCTGTCTTGTACCATTGCATTTTTCTCCCAAACGAAGGACACTAGAAAGAAAATTTTAAAGCCTCCTGTTAGGCCATCATCTACACGACATAGCCCTGAATTTTCCAATGCGCAGCTCTTTGCAAAAGAGAGATATTGGCAAGGAAAAGCTGTCTTGTACCATTGCATTTTTCTCCCAAACGAAGGACACTAGAAAGAAAATTTTAAAGCCTCCTGTTAGGCCATCATCTACACGACATAGCCCTGAATTTTCCAATGCGCAGCTCTTTGCAAAAGAGAGATATTGGCAAGGAAAAGCTGTCTTGTACCATTGCATTTTTCTCCCAAACGAAGGACACTAGAAAGAAAATTTTAAAGCCTCCTGTTAGGCCATCATCTACACGACATAGCCCTGAATTTTCCAATGCGTAGCTCTTTGCAAAAGAGAGATATTGGCAAGGAAAAGCTGTCTTGTACCTTTGCATTTTTCTCCCAAACGAAGGACACTAGAAAGAAAATTTTAAAGCCTCCTGTTAGGCCATCATCTACACGACATAGCCCTGAATTTTCCAATGCGCAGCTCTTTGCAAAAGAGAGATATTGGCAAGGAAAAGCTGTCTTGTACCTTTGCATTTTTCTCCCAAACGAAGGTCACTAGAAAGAAAATTTTAAAGCCTCCTGTTAGGCCATCATCTACACGACATAGCCCTGAATTTTCCAATGCGTAGCTCTTTGCAAAAGAGAGATATTGGCAAGGAAAAGCTGTCTTGTACCTTTGCATTTTTCTCCCAAACGAAGGACACTAGAAAGAAAATTTTAAAGCCTCCTGTTAGGCCATCATCTACACGACATAGCCCTGAATTTTCCAATGCGCAGCTCTTTGCAAAAGAGAGATATTGGCAAGGAAAAGCTGTCTTGTACTTTTGCATTTTTCTCCCAAACGAAGGACACTAGAAAGAACATTTTAAAGCCTCCTGTTAGGCCATCATCTACACGACATAGCCCTGAATTTTCCAATGCGCAGCTCTTTGCAATAGAGAGATATTGGCAAGGAAAAGCTGTCTTGTACCATTGCATTTTTCTCCCAAACGAAGGACACTAGAAAGAAAATTTTAAAGCCTCCTGTTAGGCCATCATCTACACGACATAGCCCTGAATTTTCCAATGCGCAGCTCTTTGAAAAAGAGAGATATTGGCAAGGAAAAGCTGTCTTGTACCTTTGCATTTTTCTCCCAAACGAAGGAAACTAGAAAGAAAATTTTAAAGCCTCCTGTTAGGCCATCATCTACACGACATAGCCCTGAATTTTCCAATGCGCAGCTCTTTGCAAAAGAGAGATATTGGCAAGGAAAAGCTGTCTTGTACCATTGCATTTTTCTCCCAAACGAAGGACACTAGAAAGAAAATTTTAAAGCCTCCTGTTAGGCCATCATCTACACGACATAGCCCTGAATTTTCCAATGCGCAGCTCTTTGCAAAAGAGAGATATTGGCAAGGAAAAGCTGTCTTGTACCATTGCATTTTTCTCCCAAACGAAGGACACTAGAAAGAACATTTTAAAGCCTCCTGTTAGGCCATCATCTACACGACATAGCCCTGAATTTTCCAATGCGCAGCTCTTTGCAAAAGAGAGATATTGGCAAGGAAAAGCTTTCTTGTACCATTGCATTTTTCTCCCAAACGAAGGACACTAGAAAGAATATTTTAAAGCCTCCTGTTAGGCCATCATCTACACGACATAGCCCTGAATTTTCCAATGCGCAGCTCTTTGCAATAGAGAGATATTGGCAAGGAAAAGCTGTCTTGTACCATTGCATTTTTCTCCCAAACGAAGGACACTAGAAAGAAAATTTTAAAGCCTTCTGTTAGGCCATCATCTACACGACATAGCCCTGAATTTTCCAATGCGCAGCTCTTTGCAAAAGAGAGATATTGGCAAGGAAAAGCTGTCTTGTACCTTTGCATTTTTCTCCCAAACGAAGGAAACTAGAAAGAAAATTTTAAAGCCTCCTGTTAGGCCATCATCTACACGACATAGCCCTGAATTTTCCAATGCGCAGCTCTTTGCAAAAGAGAGATATTGGCAAGGAAAAGCTGTCTTGTACCTTTGCATTTTTCTCCCAAAGGAAGGAAACTAGAAAGAAAATTTTAAAGCCTCCTGTTAGGCCATCATCTACACGACATAGCCCTGAATTTTCCAATGCGCAGCTCTTTGCAAAAGAGAGATATTGGCAAGGAAAAGCTGTCTTGTACCATTGCATTTTTCTCCCAAACGAAGGACACTAGAAAGAAAATTTTAAAGCCTCCTGTTAGGCCATCATCTACACGACATAGCCCTGAATTTTCCAATGCGTAGCTCTTTGCAAAAGAGAGATATTGGCAAGGAAAAGCTGTCTTGTACCTTTGCATTTTTCTCCCAAACGAAGGACGCTAGAAAGAAAATTTTAAAGCCTCCTGTTAGGCCATCATCTACACGACATAGCCCTGAATTTTCCAATGCGCAGCTCTTTGCAAAAGAGAGATATTGGCAAGGAAAAGCTGTCTTGTACCTTTGCATTTTTCTCCCAAACGAAGGAAACTAGAAAGAAAATTTTAAAGCCTCCTGTTAGGCCATCATCTACACGACATAGCCCTGAATTTTCCAATGCGCAGCTCTTTGCAAAAGAGAGATATTGGCAAGGAAAAGCTGTCTTGTACCATTGCATTTTTCTCCCAAACGAAGGACACTAGAAAGAAAATTTTAAAGCCTCCTGTTAGGCCATCATCTACACGACATAGCCCTGAATTTTCCAATGCGTAGCTCTTTGCAAAAGAGAGATATTGGCAAGGAAAAGCTGTCTTGTACCTTTGCATTTTTCTCCCAAACGAAGAACGCTAGAAAGAAAATTTTAAAGCCTCCTGTTAGGCCATCATCTACACGACATAGCCCTGAATTTTCCAATGCGCAGCTCTTTGCAAAAGAGAGATATTGGCAAGGAAAAGCTGTCTTGTACCTTTGCATTTTTCTCCCAAACGAAGGTCACTAGAAAGAAAATTTTAAAGCCTCCTGTTAGGCCATCATCTACACGACATAGCCCTGAATTTTCCAATGCGTAGCTCTTTGCAAAAGAGAGATATTGGCAAGGAAAAGCTGTCTTGTACCTTTGCATTTTTCTCCCAAACGAAGGACACTAGAAAGAAAATTTTAAAGCCTCCTGTTAGGCCATCATCTACACGACATAGCCCTGAATTTTCCAATGCGTAGCTCTTTGCAAAAGAGAGATATTGGCAAGGAAAAGCTGTCTTGTACCTTTGCATTTTTCTCCCAAACGAAGGACACTAGAAAGAAAATTTTAAAGCCTCCTGTTAGGCCATCATCTACACGACATAGCCCTGAATTTTCCAATGCGTAGCTCTTTGCAAAAGAGAGATATTGGCAAGGAAAAGCTGTCTTGTACCTTTGCATTTTTCTCCCAAACGAAGGACACTAGAAAGAAAATTTTAAAGCCTCCTGTTAGGCCATCATCTACACGACATAGCCCTGAATTTTCCAATGCGCAGCTCTTTGCAAAAGAGAGATATTGGCAAGGAAAAGCTGTCTTGTACCTTTGCATTTTTCTCCCAAACGAAGGACACTAGAAAGAAAATTTTAAAGCCTCCTGTTAGGCCATCATCTACACGACATAGCCCTGAATTTTCCAATGCGCAGCTCTTTGCAAAAGAGAGATATTGGCAAGGAAAAGCTGTCTTGTACCATTGCATTTTTCTCCCAAACGAAGGACACTAGAAAGAAAATTTTAAAGCCTCCTGTTAGGCCATCATCTACACGACATAGCCCTGAATTTTCCAATGCGCAGCTCTTTGCAAAAGAGAGATATTGGCAAGGAAAAGCTGTCTTGTACCATTGCATTTTTCTCCCAAACGAAGGACACTAGAAAGAAAATTTTAAAGCCTCCTGTTAGGCCATCATCTACACGACATAGCCCTGAATTTTCCAATGCGCAGCTCTTTGCAAAAGAGAGATATTGGCAAGGAAAAGCTGTCTTGTACCTTTGCATTTTTCTCCCAAACGAAGGTCACTAGAAAGAAAATTTTAAAGCCTCCTGTTAGGCCATCATCTACACGACATAGCCCTGAATTTTCCAATGCGTAGCTCTTTGCAAAAGAGAGATATTGGCAAGGAAAAGCTGTCTTGTACCTTTGCATTTTTCTCCCAAACGAAGGACAATAGAAAGAAAATTTTAAAGCCTCCTGTTAGGCCATCATCTACACGACATAGCCCTGAATTTTCCAATGCGCAGCTCTTTGCAAAAGAGAGATATTGGCAAGGAAAAGCTGTCTTGTACTTTTGCATTTTTCTCCCAAACGAAGGACACTAGAAAGAACATTTTAAAGCCTCCTGTTAGGCCATCATCTACACGACATAGCCCTGAATTTTCCAATGCGCAGCTCTTTGCAATAGAGAGATATTGGCAAGGAAAAGCTGTCTTGTACCATTGCATTTTTCTCCCAAACGAAGGACACTAGAAAGAAAATTTTAAAGCCTCCTGTTAGGCCATCATCTACACGACATAGCCCTGAATTTTCCAATGCGCAGCTCTTTGCAAAAGAGAGATATTGGCAAGGAAAAGCTGTCTTGTACCTTTGCATTTTTCTCCCAAACGAAGGAAACTAGAAAGAAAATTTTAAAGCCTCCTGTTAGGCCATCATCTACACGACATAGCCCTGAATTTTCCAATGCGCAGCTCTTTGCAAAAGAGAGATATTGGCAAGGAAAAGCTGTCTTGTACCATTGCATTTTTCTCCCAAACGAAGGACACTAGAAAGAAAATTTTAAAGCCTCCTGTTAGGCCATCATCTACACGACATAGCCCTGAATTTTCCAATGCGCAGCTCTTTGCAAAAGAGAGATATTGGCAAGGAAAAGCTGTCTTGTACCATTGCATTTTTCTCCCAAACGAAGGACACTAGAAAGAACATTTTAAAGCCTCCTGTTAGGCCATCATCTACACGACATAGCCCTGAATTTTCCAATGCGCAGCTCTTTGCAAAAGAGAGATATTGGCAAGGAAAAGCTGTCTTGTACCATTGCATTTTTCTCCCAAACGAAGGACACTAGAAAGAACATTTTAAAGCCTCCTGTTAGGCCATCATCTACACGACATAGCCCTGAATTTTCCAATGCGCAGCTCTTTGCAATAGAGAGATATTGGCAAGGAAAAGCTGTCTTGTACCATTGCATTTTTCTCCCAAACGAAGGACACTAGAAAGAAAATTTTAAAGCCTTCTGTTAGGCCATCATCTACACGACATAGCCCTGAATTTTCCAATGCGCAGCTCTTTGCAAAAGAGAGATATTGGCAAGGAAAAGCTGTCTTGTACCTTTGCATTTTTCTCCCAAACGAAGGAAACTAGAAAGAAAATTTTAAAGCCTCCTGTTAGGCCATCATCTACACGACATAGCCCTGAATTTTCCAATGCGCAGCTCTTTGCAAAAGAGAGATATTGGCAAGGAAAAGCTGTCTTGTACCTTTGCATTTTTCTCCCAAAGGAAGGAAACTAGAAAGAAAATTTTAAAGCCTCCTGTTAGGCCATCATCTACACGACATAGCCCTGAATTTTCCAATGCACAGCTCTTTGCAAAAGAGAGATATTGGCAAGGAAAAGCTGTCTTGTACCATTGCATTTTTCTCCCAAACGAAGGACACTAGAAAGAAAATTTTAAAGCCTCCTGTTAGGCCATCATCTACACGACATAGCCCTGAATTTTCCAATGCGTAGCTCTTTGCAAAAGAGAGATATTGGCAAGGAAAAGCTGTCTTGTACCTTTGCATTTTTCTCCCAAACGAAGGACGCTAGAAAGAAAATTTTAAAGCCTCCTGTTAGGCCATCATCTACACGACATAGCCCTGAATTTTCCAATGCGCAGCTCTTTGCAAAAGAGAGATATTGGCAAGGAAAAGCTGTCTTGTACCTTTGCATTTTTCTCCCAAACGAAGGAAACTAGAAAGAAAATTTTAAAGCCTCCTGTTAGGCCATCATCTACACGACATAGCCCTGAATTTTCCAATGCGCAGCTCTTTGCAAAAGAGAGATATTGGCAAGGAAAAGCTGTCTTGTACCTTTGCATTTTTCTCCCAAAGGAAGGAAACTAGAAAGAAAATTTTAAAGCCTCCTGTTAGGCCATCATCTACACGACATAGCCCTGAATTTTCCAATGCACAGCTCTTTGCAAAAGAGAGATATTGGCAAGGAAAAGCTGTCTTGTACCATTGCATTTTTCTCCCAAACGAAGGACACTAGAAAGAAAATTTTAAAGCCTCCTGTTAGGCCATCATCTACACGACATAGCCCTGAATTTTCCAATGCGTAGCTCTTTGCAAAAGAGAGATATTGGCAAGGAAAAGCTGTCTTGTACCTTTGCATTTTTCTCCCAAACGAAGGACGCTAGAAAGAAAATTTTAAAGCCTCCTGTTAGGCCATCATCTACACGACATAGCCCTGAATTTTCCAATGCGCAGCTCTTTGCAAAAGAGAGATATTGGCAAGGAAAAGCTGTCTTGTACCTTTGCATTTTTCTCCCAAACGAAGGAAACTAGAAAGAAAATTTTAAAGCCTCCTGTTAGGCCATCATCTACACGACATAGCCCTGAATTTTCCAATGCGCAGCTCTTTGCAAAAGAGAGATATTGGCAAGGAAAAGCTGTCTTGTACCATTGCATTTTTCTCCCAAACGAAGGACACTAGAAAGAAAATTTTAAAGCCTCCTGTTAGGCCATCATCTACACGACATAGCCCTGAATTTTCCAATGCGTAGCTCTTTGCAAAAGAGAGATATTGGCAAGGAAAAGCTGTCTTGTACCTTTGCATTTTTCTCCCAAACGAAGAACGCTAGAAAGAAAATTTTAAAGCCTCCTGTTAGGCCATCATCTACACGACATAGCCCTGAATTTTCCAATGCGCAGCTCTTTGCAAAAGAGAGATATTGGCAAGGAAAAGCTGTCTTGTACCTTTGCATTTTTCTCCCAAACGAAGGTCACTAGAAAGAAAATTTTAAAGCCTCCTGTTAGGCCATCATCTACACGACATAGCCCTGAATTTTCCAATGCGTAGCTCTTTGCAAAAGAGAGATATTGGCAAGGAAAAGCTGTCTTGTACCTTTGCATTTTTCTCCCAAACGAAGGACACTAGAAAGAAAATTTTAAAGCCTCCTGTTAGGCCATCATCTACACGACATAGCCCTGAATTTTCCAATGCGCAGCTCCTTGCAAAAGAGAGATATTGGCAAGGAAAAGCTGTCTTGTACCATTGCATTTTTCTCCCAAACGAAGGACACTAGAAAGAACATTTTAAAGCCTTCTGTTAGGCCATCATCTACACGACATAGCCCTGAATTTTCCAATGCGCAGCTCTTTGCAAAAGAGAGATATTGGCAAGGAAAAGCTGTCTTGTACCTTTGCATTTTTCTCCCAAACGAAGGTCACTAGAAAGAAAATTTTAAAGCCTCCTGTTAGGCCATCATCTACACGACATAGCCCTGAATTTTCCAATGCGTAGCTCTTTGCAAAAGAGAGATATTTGCAAGGAAAAGCTGTCTTGTACCTTTGCATTTTTCTCCCAAACGAAGGACACTAGAAAGAAAATTTTAAAGCCTACTGTTAGGCCATCATCTACACGACATAGCCCTGAATTTTCCAATGCGCAGCTCTTTGCAAAAGAGAGATATTGGCAAGGAAAAGCTGTCTTGTACCTTTGCATTTTTCTCCCAAACGAAGGACACTAGAAAGAAAATTTTAAAGCCTCCTGTTAGGCCATCATCTACACGACATAGCCCTGAATTTTCCAATGCGCAGCTCTTTGCAAAAGAGAGATATTGGCAAGGAAAAGCTGTCTTGTACCATTGCATTTTTCTCCCAAACGAAGGACACTAGAAAGAAAATTTTAAAGCCTCCTGTTAGGCCATCATCTACACGACATAGCCCTGAATTTTCCAATGCGCAGCTCTTTGCAAAAGAGAGATATTGGCAAGGAAAAGCTGTCTTGTACCATTGCATTTTTCTCCCAAACGAAGGACACTAGAAAGAAAATTTTAAAGCCTCCTGTTAGGCCATCATCTACACGACATAGCCCTGAATTTTCCAATGCGCAGCTCTTTGCAAAAGAGAGATATTGGCAAGGAAAAGCTGTCTTGTACCTTTGCATTTTTCTCCCAAACGAAGGTCACTAGAAAGAAAATTTTAAAGCCTCCTGTTAGGCCATCATCTACACGACATAGCCCTGAATTTTCCAATGCGTAGCTCTTTGCAAAAGAGAGATATTGGCAAGGAAAAGCTGTCTTGTACCTTTGCATTTTTCTCCCAAACGAAGGACAATAGAAAGAAAATTTTAAAGCCTCCTGTTAGGCCATCATCTACACGACATAGCCCTGAATTTTCCAATGCGCAGCTCTTTGCAAAAGAGAGATATTGGCAAGGAAAAGCTGTCTTGTACTTTTGCATTTTTCTCCCAAACGAAGGACACTAGAAAGAACATTTTAAAGCCTCCTGTTAGGCCATCATCTACACGACATAGCCCTGAATTTTCCAATGCGCAGCTCTTTGCAATAGAGAGATATTGGCAAGGAAAAGCTGTCTTGTACCATTGCATTTTTCTCCCAAACGAAGGACACTAGAAAGAAAATTTTAAAGCCTCCTGTTAGGCCATCATCTACACGACATAGCCCTGAATTTTCCAATGCGCAGCTCTTTGCAAAAGAGAGATATTGGCAAGGAAAAGCTGTCTTGTACCTTTGCATTTTTCTCCCAAACGAAGGAAACTAGAAAGAAAATTTTAAAGCCTCCTGTTAGGCCATCATCTACACGACATAGCCCTGAATTTTCCAATGCGCAGCTCTTTGCAAAAGAGAGATATTGGCAAGGAAAAGCTGTCTTGTACCATTGCATTTTTCTCCCAAACGAAGGACACTAGAAAGAAAATTTTAAAGCCTCCTGTTAGGCCATCATCTACACGACATAGCCCTGAATTTTCCAATGCGCAGCTCTTTGCAAAAGAGAGATATTGGCAAGGAAAAGCTGTCTTGTACCATTGCATTTTTCTCCCAAACGAAGGACACTAGAAAGAACATTTTAAAGCCTCCTGTTAGGCCATCATCTACACGACATAGCCCTGAATTTTCCAATGCGCAGCTCTTTGCAAAAGAGAGATATTGGCAAGGAAAAGCTGTCTTGTACCATTGCATTTTTCTCCCAAACGAAGGACACTAGAAAGAACATTTTAAAGCCTCCTGTTAGGCCATCATCTACACGACATAGCCCTGAATTTTCCAATGCGCAGCTCTTTGCAATAGAGAGATATTGGCAAGGAAAAGCTGTCTTGTACCATTGCATTTTTCTCCCAAACGAAGGACACTAGAAAGAAAATTTTAAAGCCTTCTGTTAGGCCATCATCTACACGACATAGCCCTGAATTTTCCAATGCGCAGCTCTTTGCAAAAGAGAGATATTGGCAAGGAAAAGCTGTCTTGTACCTTTGCATTTTTCTCCCAAACGAAGGAAACTAGAAAGAAAATTTTAAAGCCTCCTGTTAGGCCATCATCTACACGACATAGCCCTGAATTTTCCAATGCGCAGCTCTTTGCAAAAGAGAGATATTGGCAAGGAAAAGCTGTCTTGTACCTTTGCATTTTTCTCCCAAAGGAAGGAAACTAGAAAGAAAATTTTAAAGCCTCCTGTTAGGCCATCATCTACACGACATAGCCCTGAATTTTCCAATGCACAGCTCTTTGCAAAAGAGAGATATTGGCAAGGAAAAGCTGTCTTGTACCATTGCATTTTTCTCCCAAACGAAGGACACTAGAAAGAAAATTTTAAAGCCTCCTGTTAGGCCATCATCTACACGACATAGCCCTGAATTTTCCAATGCGTAGCTCTTTGCAAAAGAGAGATATTGGCAAGGAAAAGCTGTCTTGTACCTTTGCATTTTTCTCCCAAACGAAGGACGCTAGAAAGAAAATTTTAAAGCCTCCTGTTAGGCCATCATCTACACGACATAGCCCTGAATTTTCCAATGCGCAGCTCTTTGCAAAAGAGAGATATTGGCAAGGAAAAGCTGTCTTGTACCTTTGCATTTTTCTCCCAAACGAAGGAAACTAGAAAGAAAATTTTAAAGCCTCCTGTTAGGCCATCATCTACACGACATAGCCCTGAATTTTCCAATGCGCAGCTCTTTGCAAAAGAGAGATATTGGCAAGGAAAAGCTGTCTTGTACCTTTGCATTTTTCTCCCAAAGGAAGGAAACTAGAAAGAAAATTTTAAAGCCTCCTGTTAGGCCATCATCTACACGACATAGCCCTGAATTTTCCAATGCACAGCTCTTTGCAAAAGAGAGATATTGGCAAGGAAAAGCTGTCTTGTACCATTGCATTTTTCTCCCAAACGAAGGACACTAGAAAGAAAATTTTAAAGCCTCCTGTTAGGCCATCATCTACACGACATAGCCGTGAATTTTCCAATGCGTAGCTCTTTGCAAAAGAGAGATATTGGCAAGGAAAAGCTGTCTTGTACCTTTGCATTTTTCTCCCAAACGAAGGACGCTAGAAAGAAAATTTTAAAGCCTCCTGTTAGGCCATCATCTACACGACATAGCCCTGAATTTTCCAATGCGCAGCTCTTTGCAAAAGAGAGATATTGGCAAGGAAAAGCTGTCTTGTACCTTTGCATTTTTCTCCCAAACGAAGGAAACTAGAAAGAAAATTTTAAAGCCTCCTGTTAGGCCATCATCTACACGACATAGCCCTGAATTTTCCAATGCGCAGCTCTTTGCAAAAGAGAGATATTGGCAAGGAAAAGCTGTCTTGTACCATTGCATTTTTCTCCCAAACGAAGGACACTAGAAAGAAAATTTTAAAGCCTCCTGTTAGGCCATCATCTACACGACATAGCCCTGAATTTTCCAATGCGTAGCTCTTTGCAAAAGAGAGATATTGGCAAGGAAAAGCTGTCTTGTACCTTTGCATTTTTCTCCCAAACGAAGAACGCTAGAAAGAAAATTTTAAAGCCTCCTGTTAGGCCATCATCTACACGACATAGCCCTGAATTTTCCAATGCGCAGCTCTTTGCAAAAGAGAGATATTGGCAAGGAAAAGCTGTCTTGTACCTTTGCATTTTTCTCCCAAACGAAGGTCACTAGAAAGAAAATTTTAAAGCCTCCTGTTAGGCCATCATCTACACGACATAGCCCTGAATTTTCCAATGCGTAGCTCTTTGCAAAAGAGAGATATTGGCAAGGAAAAGCTGTCTTGTACCTTTGCATTTTTCTCCCAAACGAAGGACACTAGAAAGAAAATTTTAAAGCCTCCTGTTAGGCCATCATCTACACGACATAGCCCTGAATTTTCCAATGCGCAGCTCCTTGCAAAAGAGAGATATTGGCAAGGAAAAGCTGTCTTGTACCATTGCATTTTTCTCCCAAACGAAGGACACTAGAAAGAACATTTTAAAGCCTTCTGTTAGGCCATCATCTACACGACATAGCCCTGAATTTTCCAATGCGCAGCTCTTTGCAAAAGAGAGATATTGGCAAGGAAAAGCTGTCTTGTACCTTTGCATTTTTCTCCCAAACGAAGGTCACTAGAAAGAAAATTTTAAAGCCTCCTGTTAGGCCATCATCTACACGACATAGCCCTGAATTTTCCAATGCGTAGCTCTTTGCAAAAGAGAGATATTTGCAAGGAAAAGCTGTCTTGTACCTTTGCATTTTTCTCCCAAACGAAGGACACTAGAAAGAAAATTTTAAAGCCTACTGTTAGGCCATCATCTACACGACATAGCCCTGAATTTTCCAATGCGCAGCTCTTTGCAAAAGAGAGATATTGGCAAGGAAAAGCTGTCTTGTACCTTTGCATTTTTCTCCCAAACGAAGGACACTAGAAAGAAAATTTTAAAGCCCCCTGTTAGGCCATCATCTACACGACATAGCCCTGAATTTTCCAATGCGCAGCTCTTTGCAAAAGAGAGATATTGGCAAGGAAAAGCTGTCTTGTAACATTGCATTTTTCTCCCAAACGAAGGACACTAGAAAGAAAATGTTAACGCCTCCTGTTAGGCCATCATCTACACGACATAGCCCTGAATTTTCCAATGCGTAGCTCTTTGCAAAAGAGAGATATTTGCAAGGAAAAGCTGTCTTGTACCTTTGCATTTTTCTCCCAAACGAAGGACACTAGAAAGAAAATTTTAAAGCCTCCTGTTAGGCCATCATCTACACGACATAGCCCTGAATTTTCCAATGCGCAGCTCTTTGCAAAAGAGAGATATTGGCAAGGAAAAGCTGTCTTGTACCTTTGCATTTTTCTCCCAAACGAAGGTCACTAGAAAGAAAATTTTAAAGCCTCCTGTTAGGCCATCATCTACACGACATAGCCCTGAATTTTCCAATGCGTAGCTCTTTGCAAAAGAGAGATATTGGCAAGGAAAAGCTGTCTTGTACCTTTGCATTTTTCTCCCAAACGAAGAACGCTAGAAAGAAAATTTTAAAGCCTCCTGTTAGGCCATCATCTACACGACATAGCCCTGAATTTTCCAATGCGCAGCTCTTTGCAAAAGAGAGATATTGGCAAGGAAAAGCTGTCTTGTACCTTTGCATTTTTCTCCCAAACGAAGGTCACTAGAAAGAAAATTTTAAAGCCTCCTGTTAGGCCATCATCTACACGACATAGCCCTGAATTTTCCAATGCGTAGCTCTTTGCAAAAGAGAGATATTGGCAAGGAAAAGCTGTCTTGTACCTTTGCATTTTTCTCCCAAACGAAGGACACTAGAAAGAAAATTTTAAAGCCTCCTGTTAGGCCATCATCTACACGACATAGCCCTGAATTTTCCAATGCGCAGCTCCTTGCAAAAGAGAGATATTGGCAAGGAAAAGCTGTCTTGTACCATTGCATTTTTCTCCCAAACGAAGGACACTAGAAAGAACATTTTAAAGCCTTCTGTTAGGCCATCATCTACACGACATAGCCCTGAATTTTCCAATGCGCAGCTCTTTGCAAAAGAGAGATATTGGCAAGGAAAAGCTGTCTTGTACCTTTGCATTTTTCTCCCAAACGAAGGTCACTAGAAAGAAAATTTTAAAGCCTCCTGTTAGGCCATCATCTACACGACATAGCCCTGAATTTTCCAATGCGTAGCTCTTTGCAAAAGAGAGATATTTGCAAGGAAAAGCTGTCTTGTACCTTTGCATTTTTCTCCCAAACGAAGGACACTAGAAAGAAAATTTTAAAGCCTACTGTTAGGCCATCATCTACACGACATAGCCCTGAATTTTCCAATGCGCAGCTCTTTGCAAAAGAGAGATATTGGCAAGGAAAAGCTGTCTTGTACCTTTGCATTTTTCTCCCAAACGAAGGACACTAGAAAGAAAATTTTAAAGCCCCCTGTTAGGCCATCATCTACACGACATAGCCCTGAATTTTCCAATGCGCAGCTCTTTGCAAAAGAGAGATATTGGCAAGGAAAAGCTGTCTTGTAACATTGCATTTTTCTCCCAAACGAAGGACACTAGAAAGAAAATGTTAACGCCTCCTGTTAGGCCATCATCTACACGACATAGCCCTGAATTTTCCAATGCGTAGCTCTTTGCAAAAGAGAGATATTTGCAAGGAAAAGCTGTCTTGTACCTTTGCATTTTTCTCCCAAACGAAGGACACTAGAAAGAAAATTTTAAAGCCTCCTGTTAGGCCATCATCTACACGACATAGCCCTGAATTTTCCAATGCGCAGCTCTTTGCAAAAGAGAGATATTGGCAAGGAAAAGCTGTCTTGTACCTTTGCATTTTTCTCCCAAACGAAGGTCACTAGAAAGAAAATTTTAAAGCCTCCTGTTAGGCCATCATCTACACGACATAGCCCTGAATTTTCCAATGCGTAGCTCTTTGCAAAAGAGAGATATTGGCAAGAAAAAGCTGTCTTGTACCTTTGCATTTTTCTCCCAAACGAAGGACACTAGAAAGAAAATTTTAAAGCCTCCTGTTAGGCCATCATCTACACGACATAGCCCTGAATTTTCCAATGCGCAGCTCTTTGCAAAAGAGAGATATTGGCAAGGAAAAGCTGTCTTGTACCATTGCATTTTTCTCCCAAACGAAGGACACTAGAAAGAAAATTTTAAAGCCTCCTGTTAGGCCATCATCTACACGACATAGCCCTGAATTTTCCAATGCGTAGCTCTTTGCAAAAGAGAGATATTGGCAAGGAAAAGCTGTCTTGTACCTTTGCATTTTTCTCCCAAACGAAGGACACTAGAAAGAAAATTTTAAAGCCTCCTGTTAGGCCATCATCTACACGACATAGCCCTGAATTTTCCAATGCGCAGCTCTTTGCAAAAGAGAGATATTGGCAAGGAAAAGCTGTCTTGTACCTTTGCATTTTTCTCCCAAACGAAGGACACTAAGCCTCCTGTTAGGCCATCATCTACACGACATAGCCCCTGAATTTTCCAATGCGCAGCTCTTTGCAAAAGAGAGATATTGGCAAGGAAAAGCTGTCTTGTACCATTGCAATTTTTCTCCCAAACGAAGGACACTAGAAAGAAAATTTTAAAGCCTCCTGTTAGGCCATCATCTACACGACATAGCCCTGAATTTTTCCAATGCGCTAGCTCTTTGCAAAAGAGAGATATTGGCAAGGAAAAGCTGTCTTGTACCTTTGCATTTTTCTCCCAAACGAAGGACACTAGAAAGAAAATTTTAAAGCCTCCTGTTAGGCCATCATCTACACGACATAGCCCTGAATTTTCCAATGCGTAGCTCTTTGCAAAAGAGAGATATTGGCAAGGAAAAGCTGTCTTGTACCTTTGCATTTTTCTCCCAAACGAAGGACACTAGAAAGAAAATTTTAAAGCCTCCTGTTAGGCCATCATCTACACGACATAGCCCTGAATTTTCCAATGCGTCAGCTCTTTGCAAAAGAGAGATATTGGCAGGAAAAGCTGTCTTGTACCTTTGCATTTTTCTCCAAACGAAGGACACTAGAAAGAAAATTTTAAAGCCTCCTGTTAGGCCATCATCTACACGACATAGCCCTGAATTTTCCAATGCGAGCTCTTTGCAAAAGAGAGATATTGGCAAGGAAAAGCTGTCTTGTACCTTTGCATTTTTCTCCCAAACGAAGGACACTAGAAAGAAAATTTTAAAGCCTCCTGTTAGGCCATCATCTACACGACATAGCCCTGAATTTTCCAATGCGCAGCTCTTTGCAAAAGAGAGATATTGGGCAAGGAAAAGCTGTCTTGTACCATTGCATTTTTCTCCCAACGAAGGACACTAGAAAGAAAATTTTAAAGCCTCCCTGTTAGGCCATCATCTACACGACATAGCCTGAATTTTCCAATGCGTAGCTCTTTGCAAAAGAGAGATATTGGCAAGGAAAAGCTGTCTTGTACCTTTGCATTTTTCTCCCAAACGAAGGACACTAGAAAGAAAATTTTAAAGCCTCCTGTTAGGCCATCATCTACACGACATAGCCCTGAATTTTCCAATGCGCAGCTCTTTGCAAAAGAGAGATATTGGCAAGGAAAAGCTGTCTTGTACCTTTGCATTTTTCTCCCAAACGAAGGTCACTAGAAAGAAAATTTTAAAGCCTCCTGTTAGGCCATCATCTACACGACATAGCCCTGAATTTTCCAATGCGCTAGCTCTTTGCAAAAGAGAGATATTGGCAAGGAAAAGCTGTCTTGTACCTTTGCATTTTTCTCCCAAACGAAGGACACTAGAAAGAAAATTTTAAAGCCTCCTGTTAGGCCATCATCTACACGACATAGCCCTGAATTTTCCAATGCGCAGCTCTTTGCAAAAGAGAGATATTGGCAAGGAAAAGCTGTCTTGTACCATTGCATTTTTCTCCAAACGAAGGACACTAGAAAGAAAATTTTAAAGCCTCCTGTTAGGGCCATCATCTACACGACATAGCCCTGAATTTTCCAATGCGCAGCTCTTTGCAAAAGAGAGATATTGGCAAGGAAAAGCTGTCTTGTACCTTTGCATTTTTTCTCCCAAACGAAGGACACTAGAAAGAAAATTTTAAAGCCTCCTGTTAGGGCCATCATCTACACGACATAGCCCTGAATTTTCCAATGCGCAGCTCTTTGCAAAAGAGAGATATTGGCAAGGAAAAGCTGTCTTGTACCATTGCATTTTTCTCCCAAACGAAGGACACTAGAAAGAAAATTTTAAAGCCTCCTGTTAGGCCATCATCTACACGACATAGCCCCTGAATTTTCCAATGCGTAGCTCTTTGCAAAAAGAGAGATATTGGCAAGGAAAAGCTGTCTTGTACCTTTGCATTTTTTCTCCCAAACGAAGGACACTAGAAAGAAAATTTTAAAGCCTCCTGTTAGGACATCATCTACACGACATAGCCCTGAATTTTCCAATGCGCAGCTCTTGCAAAAGAGAGATATTGGCAAGGAAAAGCTGTCTTGTACCTTTGCATTTTTCTCCCAAACGAAGGTCACTAGAAAGAAAATTTTAAAGCCTCCTGTTAGGCCATCATCTACACGAACATAGCCCTGAATTTTCCAATGCGTAGCTCTTTGCAAAAGAGAGATATTGGCAAGGGAAAAGCTGTCTTGTACCTTTGCATTTTTCTCCCAAACGAAGGACACTAGAAAGAAAATTTTAAAGCCTCCTGTTAGGTCATCATCTACACGACATAGCCCTGAATTTTCCAATGCGCAGCTCTTTGCAAAAGAGAGATATTGGCAAGGAAAAGCTGTCTTGTACCATTGCATTTTTCTCCCAAACGAAGGACACTAGAAAGAAAATTTTAAAGCCTCCTGTTAGGCCATCATCTACACGACATAGCCCTGAATTTTCCAATGCGCAGCTCTTTGCAAAAGAGAGATATTGGCAAGGAAAAGCTGTCTTGTACCATTGCATTTTTTCTCCCAAACGAAGGACACTAGAAAGAAAATTTTAAAGCCTCCTGTTAGGCCATCATCTACACGACATAGCCCTGAATTTTCCAATGCGTAGCTCTTTGCAAAAGAGAGATATTGGCAAGGAAAAGCTGTCTTGTACCTTTGCATTTTTCTCCCAAACGAAGGACACTAGAAAGAAAATTTTAAAGCCTCCTGTTAGGCCATCATCTACACGACATAGCCCTGAATTTTCCAATGCGCAGCTCTTTGCAAAAGAGAGATATTGGCAAGGAAAAGCTGTCTTGTACCATTGCATTTTTCTCCCAAACGAAGGACACTAGAAAGAACATTTTAAAGCCTCCTGTTAGGCCATCATCTACACGACATAGCCCTGAATTTTCCAATGCGCAGCTCTTTGCAAAAGAGAGATATTGGCAAGGAAAAGCTGTCTTGTACCATTGCATTTTTCTCCCAAACGAAGGACACTAGAAAGAACATTTTAAAGCCTCCTGTTAGGCCATCATCTACACGACATAGCCCTGAATTTTCCAATGCGCAGCTCTTTGCAAAAGAGAGATATTGGCAAGGGAAAAGCTGTCTTGTACCATTGCATTTTTCTCCCAAACGAAGGACACTAGAAAGAAAATTTTAAAGCCTCCTGTTAGGCCATCATCTACACGACATAGCCCTGAATTTTCCAATGCGCAGCTCTTTGCAATAGAGAGATATTGGCAAGGAAAAGCTGTCTTGTACCATTGCATTTTTCTCCCAAACGAAGGACACTAGAAAGAAAATTTTAAAGCCTTCCTGTTAGGCCATCATCTACACGACATAGCCCTGAATTTTCCAATGCGCAGCTCCTTGCAAAAGAGAGATATTGGCAAGGAAAAGCTGTCTTGTACCATTGCATTTTTCTCCCAAACGAAGGACACTAGAAAGAACATTTTAAAGCCTTCCTGTTAGGCCATCATCTACACGACATAGCCCTGAATTTTCCAATGCGCAGCTCTTTGCAAAAGAGAGATATTGGCAAGGAAAAGCTGTCTTGTACCTTTGCATTTTTCTCCCAAACGAAGGTCACTAGAAAGAAAATTTTAAAGCCTCCTGTTAGGCCCATCATCTACACGACATAGCCCTGAATTTTCCAATGCGTAGCTCTTTGCAAAAGAGAGATATTTGCAAGGAAAAGCTGTCTTGTACCTTTGCATTTTTCTCCCAAACGAAGGACACTAGAAAGAAAATTTTAAAGCCTACTGTTAGGCCATCATCTACACGACATAGCCCTGAATTTTCCAATGCGCAGCTCTTTGCAAAAGAGAGATATTGGCAAGGAAAAGCTGTCTTGTACCTTTGCATTTTTCTCCCAAACGAAGGGACACTAGAAAGAAAATTTTAAAGCCCCCTGTTAGGCCATCATCTACACGACATAGCCCTGAATTTTCCAATGCGCAGCTCTTTGCAAAAGAGAGATATTGGCAAGGAAAAGCTGTCTTGTAACATTGCATTTTTCTCCCAAACGAAGGACACTAGAAAGAAAATGTTAACGCCTCCTGTTAGGCATCATCTACACGACATAGCCCTGAATTTTCCAATGCGTAGCTCTTTGCAAAAGAGAGATATTTGCAAGGAAAAGCTGTCTTGTACCTTTGCATTTTTCTCCCAAACGAAGGACACTAGAAAGAAAATTTTAAAGCCTCCTGTTAGGCCATCATCTACACGACATAGCCCTGAATTTTCCAATGCGCAGCTCTTTGCAAAAGAGAGATATTGGCAAGGAAAAGCTGTCTTGTACCTTTGCATTTTTCTCCCAAACGAAGGTCACTAGAAAGAAAATTTTAAAGCCTCCTGTTAGGCCATCATCTACACGACATAGCCCTGAATTTTCCAATGCGTAGCTCTTTGCAAAAGAGAGATATTGGCAAGAAAAAGCTGTCTTGTACCTTTGCATTTTTCTCCCAAACGAAGGACACTAGAAAGAAAATTTTAAAGCCTCCTGTTAGGCCATCATCTACACGACATAGCCCTGAATTTTCCAATGCGCAGCTCTTTGCAAAAGAGAGATATTGGCAAGGAAAAGCTGTCTTGTACCATTGCATTTTTCTCCCAAACGAAGGACACTAGAAAGAAAATTTTAAAGCCTCCTGTTAGGCCATCATCTACACGACATAGCCCTGAATTTTCCAATGCGTAGCTCTTTGCAAAAGAGAGATATTGGCAAGGAAAAGCTGTCTTGTACCTTTGCATTTTTCTCCCAAACGAAGGACACTAGAAAGAAAATTTTAAAGCCTCCTGTTAGGCCATCATCTACACGACATAGCCCTGAATTTTCCAATGCGCAGCTCTTTGCAAAAGAGAGATATTGGCAAGGAAAAGCTGTCTTGTACCTTTGCATTTTTCTCCCAAACGAAGGACACTAGAAAGAAAATTTTAAAGCCTCCTGTTAGGCCATCATCTACACGACATAGCCCTGAATTTTCCAATGCGCAGCTCTTTGCAAAAGAGAGATATTGGCAAGGAAAAGCTGTCTTGTACCATTGCATTTTTCTCCCAAACGAAGGACACTAGAAAGAAAATTTTAAAGCTCCTGTTAGGCCATCATCTACACGACATAGCCCTGAATTTTCCAATGCGTAGCTCTTTGCAAAAGAGAGATATTGGCAAGGAAAAGCTGTCTTGTACCTTTGCATTTTTCTCCAAACGAAGGACACTAGAAAGAAAATTTTAAAGCCTCCTGTTAGGCCATCATCTACACGACATAGCCCTGAATTTTCCAATGCGTAGCTCTTTGCAAAAGAGAGATATTGGCAAGGAAAAGCTGTCTTGTACCTTTGCATTTTTCTCCCAAACGAAGGACACTAGAAAGAAAATTTTAAAGCCTCCTGTTAGGCCATCATCTACACGACATAGCCCTGAATTTTCCAATGCGTAGCTCTTTGCAAAAGAGAGATATTGGCAAGGGAAAAGCTGTCTTGTACCTTTGCATTTTTCTCCCAAACGAAGGACACTAGAAAGAAAATTTTAAAGCCTCCTGTTAGGCCATCATCTACACGACATAGCCCTGAATTTTCCAATGCGCAGCTCTTTGCAAAAGAGAGATATTGGCAAGGAAAAGCTGTCTTGTACCTTTGCATTTTTCTCCCAAACGAAGGACACTAGAAAGAAAATTTTAAAGCCTCCTGTTAGGCCATCATCTACACGACATAGCCCTGAATTTTCCAATGCGCCAGCTCTTTGCAAAAGAGAGATATTGGCAAGGAAAAGCTGTCTTGTACCATTGCATTTTTCTCCCAAACGAAGGACACTAGAAAGAAAATTTTAAAGCCTCCTGTTAGGCCATCATCTACACGACATAGCCCTGAATTTTCCAATGCGTAGCTCTTTGCAAAAGAGAGATATTGGCAAGGAAAAGCTGTCTTGTACCTTTGCATTTTTCTCCCAAACGAAGGACACTAGAAAGAAAATTTTAAAGCCTCCTGTTAGGCCATCATCTACACGACATAGCCCTGAATTTTCCAATGCGCAGCTCTTTGCAAAAGAGAGATATTGGCAAGGAAAAGCTGTCTTGTACCATTGCATTTTTCTCCCAAACGAAGGACACTAGAAAGAAAATTTTAAAGCCTCCTGTTAGGCCATCATCTACACGACATAGCCCTGAATTTTCCAATGCGCAGCTCTTTGCAAAAGAGAGATATTGGCAAGGAAAAGCTGTCTTGTACCATTGCATTTTTCTCCCAAACGAAGGACACTAGAAAGAAAATTTTAAAGCCTCCTGTTAGGCCATCATCTACACGACATAGCCCTGAATTTTCCAATGCGTAGCTCTTTGCAAAAGAGAGATATTGGCAAGGAAAAGCTGTCTTGTACCTTTGCATTTTTCTCCCAAACGAAGGACACTAGAAAGAAAATTTTAAAGCCTCCTGTTAGGACATCATCTACACGACATAGCCCTGAATTTTCCAATGCGCAGCTCTTTGCAAAAGAGAGATATTGGCAAGGAAAAGCTGTCTTGTACCTTTGCATTTTTCTCCCAAACGAAGGTCACTAGAAAGAAAATTTTAAAGCCTCCTGTTAGGCCATCATCTACACGACATAGCCCTGAATTTTCCAATGCGTAGCTCTTTGCAAAAGAGAGATATTGGCAAGGAAAAGCTGTCTTGTACCTTTGCATTTTTCTCCCAAACGAAGGACACTAGAAAGAAAATTTTAAAGCCTCCTGTTAGGCCATCATCTACACGACATAGCCCTGAATTTTCCAATGCGCAGCTCTTTGCAAAAGAGAGATATTGGCAAGGAAAAGCTGTCTTGTACCATTGCATTTTTCTCCCAAACGAAGGACACTAGAAAGAAAATTTTAAAGCCTCCTGTTAGGCCATCATCTACACGACATAGCCCTGAATTTTCCAATGCGCAGCTCTTTGCAAAAGAGAGATATTGGCAAGGAAAAGCTGTCTTGTACCTTTGCATTTTTCTCCCAAACGAAGGACACTAGAAAGAAAATTTTAAAGCCTCCTGTTAGGCCATCATCTACACGACATAGCCCTGAATTTTCCAATGCGCAGCTCTTTGCAAAAGAGAGATATTGGCAAGGAAAAGCTGTCTTGTACCATTGCATTTTTCTCCCAAACGAAGGACACTAGAAAGAAAATTTTAAAGCCTCCTGTTAGGCCATCATCTACACGACATAGCCCTGAATTTTCCAATGCGTAGCTCTTTGCAAAAGAGAGATATTGGCAAGGAAAAGCTGTCTTGTACCTTTGCATTTTTCTCCCAAACGAAGGACACTAGAAAGAAAATTTTAAAGCCTCCTGTTAGGACATCATCTACACGACATAGCCCTGAATTTTCCAATGCGCAGCTCTTTGCAAAAGAGAGATATTGGCAAGGAAAAGCTGTCTTGTACCTTTGCATTTTTCTCCCAAACGAAGGTCACTAGAAAGAAAATTTTAAAGCCTCCTGTTAGGCCATCATCTACACGACATAGCCCTGAATTTTCCAATGCGTAGCTCTTTGCAAAAGAGAGATATTGGCAAGGAAAAGCTGTCTTGTACCTTTGCATTTTTCTCCCAAACGAAGGACACTAGAAAGAAAATTTTAAAGCCTCCTGTTAGGTCATCATCTACACGACATAGCCCTGAATTTTCCAATGCGCAGCTCTTTGCAAAAGAGAGATATTGGCAAGGAAAAGCTGTCTTGTACCATTGCATTTTTCTCCCAAACGAAGGACACTAGAAAGAAAATTTTAAAGCCTCCTGTTAGGCCATCATCTACACGACATAGCCCTGAATTTTCCAATGCGCAGCTCTTTGCAAAAGAGAGATATTGGCAAGGAAAAGCTGTCTTGTACCATTGCATTTTTCTCCCAAACGAAGGACACTAGAAAGAAAATTTTAAAGCCTCCTGTTAGGCCATCATCTACACGACATAGCCCTGAATTTTCCAATGCGTAGCTCTTTGCAAAAGAGAGATATTGGCAAGGAAAAGCTGTCTTGTACCTTTGCATTTTTCTCCCAAACGAAGGACACTAGAAAGAAAATTTTAAAGCCTCCTGTTAGGCCATCATCTACACGACATAGCCCTGAATTTTCCAATGCGCAGCTCTTTGCAAAAGAGAGATATTGGCAAGGAAAAGCTGTCTTGTACCATTGCATTTTTCTCCCAAACGAAGGACACTAGAAAGAACATTTTAAAGCCTCCTGTTAGGCCATCATCTACACGACATAGCCCTGAATTTTCCAATGCGCAGCTCTTTGCAAAAGAGAGATATTGGCAAGGAAAAGCTGTCTTGTACCATTGCATTTTTCTCCCAAACGAAGGACACTAGAAAGAACATTTTAAAGCCTCCTGTTAGGCCATCATCTACACGACATAGCCCTGAATTTTCCAATGCGCAGCTCTTTGCAAAAGAGAGATATTGGCAAGGAAAAGCTGTCTTGTACCATTGCATTTTTCTCCCAAACGAAGGACACTAGAAAGAACATTTTAAAGCCTCCTGTTAGGCCATCATCTACACGACATAGCCCTGAATTTTCCAATGCGCAGCTCTTTGCAATAGAGAGATATTGGCAAGGAAAAGCTGTCTTGTACCATTGCATTTTTCTCCCAAACGAAGGACACTAGAAAGAAAATTTTAAAGCCTTCTGTTAGGCCATCATCTACACGACATAGCCCTGAATTTTCCAATGCGCAGCTCTTTGCAAAAGAGAGATATTGGCAAGGAAAAGCTGTCTTGTACCTTTGCATTTTTCTCCCAAACGAAGGAAACTAGAAAGAAAATTTTAAAGCCTCCTGTTAGGCCATCATCTACACGACATAGCCCTGAATTTTCCAATGCGCAGCTCTTTGCAAAAGAGAGATATTGGCAAGGAAAAGCTGTCTTGTACCTTTGCATTTTTCTCCCAAAGGAAGGAAACTAGAAAGAAAATTTTAAAGCCTCCTGTTAGGCCATCATCTACACGACATAGCCCTGAATTTTCCAATGCGCAGCTCTTTGCAAAAGAGAGATATTGGCAAGGAAAAGCTGTCTTGTACCATTGCATTTTTCTCCCAAACGAAGGACACTAGAAAGAAAATTTTAAAGCCTCCTGTTAGGCCATCATCTACACGACATAGCCCTGAATTTTCCAATGCGTAGCTCTTTGCAAAAGAGAGATATTGGCAAGGAAAAGCTGTCTTGTACCTTTGCGTTTTTCTCCCAAACGAAGGACGCTAGAAAGAAAATTTTAAAGCCTCCTGTTAGGCCATCATCTACACGACATAGCCCTGAATTTTCCAATGCGCAGCTCTTTGCAAAAGAGAGATATTGGCAAGGAAAAGCTGTCTTGTACCTTTGCATTTTTCTCCCAAACGAAGGAAACTAGAAAGAAAATTTTAAAGCCTCCTGTTAGGCCATCATCTACACGACATAGCCCTGAATTTTCCAATGCGCAGCTCTTTGCAAAAGAGAGATATTGGCAAGGAAAAGCTGTCTTGTACCATTGCATTTTTCTCCCAAACGAAGGACACTAGAAAGAAAATTTTAAAGCCTCCTGTTAGGCCATCATCTACACGACATAGCCCTGAATTTTCCAATGCGTAGCTCTTTGCAAAAGAGAGATATTGGCAAGGAAAAGCTGTCTTGTACCTTTGCATTTTTCTCCCAAACGAAGAACGCTAGAAAGAAAATTTTGAAGCCTCCTGTTAGGCCATCATCTACACGACATAGCCCTGAATTTTCCAATGCGCAGCTCTTTGCAAAAGAGAGATATTGGCAAGGAAAAGCTGTCTTGTACCTTTGCATTTTTCTCCCAAACGAAGGTCACTAGAAAGAAAATTTTAAAGCCTCCTGTTAGGCCATCATCTACACGACATAGCCCTGAATTTTCCAATGCGTAGCTCTTTGCAAAAGAGAGATATTGGCAAGGAAAAGCTGTCTTGTACCTTTGCATTTTTCTCCCAAACGAAGGACACTAGAAAGAAAATTTTAAAGCCTCCTGTTAGGCCATCATCTACACGACATAGCCCTGAATTTTCCAATGCGCAGCTCTTTGCAAAAGAGAGATATTGGCAAGGAAAAGCTGTCTTGTACCATTGCATTTTTCTCCCAAACGAAGGACACTAGAAAGAACATTTTAAAGCCTTCTGTTAGGCCATCATCTACACGACATAGCCCTGAATTTTCCAATGCGCAGCTCTTTGCAAAAGAGAGATATTGGCAAGGAAAAGCTGTCTTGTACCTTTGCATTTTTCTCCCAAACGAAGGTCACTAGAAAGAAAATTTTAAAGCCTCCTGTTAGGCCATCATCTACACGACATAGCCCTGAATTTTCCAATGCGTAGCTCTTTGCAAAAGAAAGATATTTGCAAGGAAAAGCTGTCTTGTACCTTTGCATTTTTCTCCCAAACGAAGGACACTAGAAAGAAAATTTTAAAGCCTACTGTTAGGCCATCATCTACACGACATAGCCCTGAATTTTCCAATGCGCAGCTCTTTGCAAAAGAGAGATATTGGCAAGGAAAAGCTGTCTTGTACCTTTGCATTTTTCTCCCAAACGAAGGACACTAGAAAGAAAATTTTAAAGCCCCCTGTTAGGCCATCATCTACACGACATAGCCCTGAATTTTCCAATGCGCAGCTCTTTGCAAAAGAGAGATATTGGCAAGGAAAAGCTGTCTTGTACCATTGCATTTTTCTCCCAAACGAAGGACACTAGAAAGAAAATGTTAAAGCCTCCTGTTAGGCCATCATCTACACGACATAGCCCTGAATTTTCCAATGCGTAGCTCTTTGCAAAAGAGAGATATTTGCAAGGAAAAGCTGTCTTGTACCTTTGCATTTTTCTCCCAAACGAAGGACACTAGAAAGAAAATTTTAAAGCCTACTGTTAGGCCATCATCTACACGACATAGCCCTGAATTTTCCAATGCGCAGCTCTTTGCAAAAGAGAGATATTGGCAAGGAAAAGCTGTCTTGTACCTTTGCATTTTTCTCCCAAACGAAGGACACTAGAAAGAAAATTTTAAAGCCCCCTGTTAGGCCATCATCTACACGACATAGCCCTGAATTTTCCAATGCGCAGCTCTTTGCAAAAGAGAGATATTGGCAAGGAAAAGCTGTCTTGTACCATTGCATTTTTCTCCCAAACGAAGGACACTAGAAAGAAAATGTTAAAGCCTCCTGTTAGGCCTTCATCTACACGACATAGCCCTGAATTTTCCAATGCGCAGCTCTTTGCAAAAGAGAGATATTGGCAAGGAAAAGCTGTCTTGTACCTTTGCATTTTTCTCCCAAACGAAGGTCACTAGAAAGAAAATTTTAAAGCCTCCTGTTAGGCCATCATCTACACGACATAGCCCTGAATTTTCCAATGCGTAGCTCTTTGCAAAAGAGAGATATTGGCAAGGAAAAGCTGTCTTGTACCTTTGCATTTTTCTCCCAAACGAAGGACACTAGAAAGAAAATTTTAAAGCCTCCTGTTAGGCCATCATCTACACGACATAGCCCTGAATTTTCCAATGCGCAGCTCTTTGCAAAAGAGAGATATTGGCAAGGAAAAGCTGTCTTGTACCTTTGCATTTTTCTCCCAAACGAAGGAAACTAGAAAGAAAATTTTAAAGCCTCCTGTTAGGCCGTCATCTACACGACATAGCCCTGAATTTTCCAATGCGCAGCTCTTTGCAAAAGAGAGATATTGGCAAGGAAAAGCTGTCTTGTACCATTGCATTTTTCTCCCAAACGAAGGACACTAGAAAGAAAATTTTAAAGCCTCCTGTTAGGCCATCATCTACACGACATAGCCCTGAATTTTCCAATGCGTAGCTCTTTGCAAAAGAGAGATATTGGCAAGGAAAAGCTGTCTTGTACCTTTGCATTTTTCTCCCAAACGAAGGTCACTAGAAAGAAAATTTTAAAGCCTCCTGTTAGGCCATCATCTACACGACATAGCCCTGAATTTTCCAAAGCGTAGCTCTTTGCAAAAGAGAGATATTGGCAAGGAAAAGCTGTCTTGTACCTTTGCATTTTTCTCCCAAACGAAGGACACTAGAAAGAAAATTTTAAAGCCCCCTGTTAGGCCATCATCTACACGACATAGCCCTGAATTTTCCAATGCGCAGCTCTTTGCAAAAGAGAGATATTGGCAAGGAAAAGCTGTCTTGTACCATTGCATTTTTCTCCCAAACGAAGGACACTAGAAAGAAAATGTTAAAGCCTCCTGTTAGGCCATCATCTACACGACATAGCCCTGAATTTTCCAATGCGCAGCTCTTTGCAAAAGAGAGATATTGGCAAGGAAAAGCTGTCTTGTATCTTTGCATTTTTCTCCCAAACGAAGGTCACTAGAAAGAAAATGTTAAAGCCTCCTGTTAGGCCATCATCTACACGACATAGCCCTGAATTTTCCAATGCGCAGCTCTTTGCAAAAGAGAGATTTTGGCAAGGAAAAGCTGTCTTGTATCTTTGCATTTTTCTCCCAAACGAAGGTCACTAGAAAGAAAATTGTAAAGCCTCCTGTTAGGCCATCATCTACACGACATAGCCCTGAATTTTCCAATGCGTAGCTCTTTGCAAAAGAGAGATATTGGCAAGGAAAAGCTGTCTTGTACCTTTGCATTTTTCTCCCAAACGAAGGACACTAGAAAGAAAATTTTAAAGCCTCCTGTTAGGCCATCATCTACACGACATAGCCCTGAATTTTCCAATGCGCAGCTCTTTGCAAAAGAGAGATATTGGCAAGGAAAAGCTGTCTTGTACCATTGCATTTTTCTCCCAAACGAAGGACACTAGAAAGAAAATTTTAAAGCCTCCTGTTAGGCCATCATCTACACGACATAGCCCTGAATTTCCCAATGCGCAGCTCTTTGCAAAAGAGAGATATTGGCAAGGAAAAGCTGTCTTGTACCATTGCATTTTTCTCCCAAACGAAGGACACTAGAAAGAAAATTTTAAAGCCTCCTGTTAGGCCATCATCTACACGACATAGCCCTGAATTTTCCAATGCGCAGCTCTTTGCAAAAGAGAGATATTGGCAAGGAAAAGCTGTCTTGTACCTTTGCATTTTTCTCCCAAACGAAGGACACTAGAAAGAAAATTTTAAAGCCTCCTGTTAGGCCATCATCTACACGACATAGCCCTGAATTTTCCAATGCGCAGCTCTTTGCAAAAGAGAGATATTGGCAAGGAAAAGCTGTCTTGTACCATTGCATTTTTCTCCCAAACGAAGGACACTAGAAAGAAAATTTTAAAGCCTCCTGTTAGGCCATCATCTACACGACATAGCCCTGAATTTTCCAATGCGTAGCTCTTTGCAAAAGAGAGATATTGGCAAGGAAAAGCTGTCTTGTACCTTTGCATTTTTCTCCCAAACGAAGGACACTAGAAAGAAAATTTTAAAGCCTCCTGTTAGGCCATCATCTACACGACATAGCCCTGAATTTTCCAATGCGTAGCTCTTTGCAAAAGAGAGATATTGGCAAGGAAAAGCTGTCTTGTACCTTTGCATTTTTCTCCCAAACGAAGGACCCTAGAAAGAAAATTTTAAAGCCTCCTGTTAGGCCATCATCTACACGACATAGCCCTGAATTTTCCAATGCGCAGCTCTTTGCAAAAGAGAGATATTGGCAAGGAAAAGCTGTCTTGTACCTTTGCATTTTTCTCCCAAACGAAGGACACTAGAAAGAACATTTTAATGCCTCCTGTTAGGCCATCATCTACACGACATAGCCCTGAATTTTCCAATGCGCAGCTCTTTGCAAAAGAGAGATATTGGCAAGGAAAAGCTGTCTTGTACCTTTGCATTTTTCTCCCAAACGAAGGTCACTAGAAAGAAAATTTTAAAGCCTCCTGTTAGGCCATCATCTACACGACATAGCCCTGAATTTTCCAATGCGCAGCTCTTTGCAAAAGAGAGATATTGGCAAGGAAAAGCTGTCTTGTACCATTGCATTTTTCTCCCAAACGAAGGACACTAGAAAGAAAATTTTAAAGCCTCCTGTTAGGCCATCATCTACACGACATAGCCCTGAATTTTCCAATGCGCAGCTCTTTGCAAAAGAGAGATATTGGCAAGGAAAGGCTGTCTTGTACCTTTGCATTTTTCTCCCAAACGAAGGTCACTAGAAAGAAAATTTTAAAGCCTCCTGTTAGGCCATCATCTACACGACATAGCCCTGAATTTTCCAATGCGTAGCTCTTTGCAAAAGAGAGATATTGGCAAGGAAAAGCTGTCTTGTACCTTTGCATTTTTCTCCCAAACGAAGGACACTAGAAAGAAAATTTTAAAGCCTCCTGTTAGGCCATCATCTACACGACATAGCCCTGAATTTTCCAATGCGCAGTTCTTTGCAAAAGAGAGATATTAGCAAGGAAAAGCTGTCTTGTACCTTTGCATTTTTCTCCCAAACGAAGGAAACTAGAAAGAAAATTTTAAAGCCTCCTGTTAGGCCGTCATCTACACGACATAGCCCTGAATTTTCCAATGCGCAGCTCTTTGCAAAAGAGAGATATTGGCAAGGAAAAGCTGTCTTGTACCATTGCATTTTTCTCCCAAACGAAGGACACTAGAAAGAAAATTTTAAAGCCTCCTGTTAGGCCATCATCTACACGACATAGCCCTGAATTTTCCAATGCGCAGCTCTTTGCAAAAGAGAGATATTGGCAAGGAAAAGCTGTCTTGTACCATTGCATTTTTCTCCCAAACGAAGGACACTAGAAAGAAAATTTTAAAGCCTCCTGTTAGGCCATCATCTACACGACATAGCCCTGAATTTTCCAATGCGTAGCTCTTTGCAAAAGAGAGATATTGGCAAGGAAAAGCTGTCTTGTACCTTTGCATTTTTCTCCCAAACGAAGGACGCTAGAAAGAAAATTTTAAAGCCTCCTGTTAGGCCATCATCTACACGACATAGCCCTGAATTTTCCAATGCGCAGCTCTTTGCAAAAGAGAGATATTGGCAAGGAAAAGCTGTCTTGTACCTTTGCATTTTTCTCCCAAACGAAGGTCACTAGAAAGAAAATTTTAAAGCCTCCTGTTAGGCCATCATCTACACGACATAGCCCTGAATTTTCCAAAGCGTAGCTCTTTGCAAAAGAGAGATATTGGCAAGGAAAAGCTGTCTTGTACCTTTGCATTTTTCTCCCAAACGAAGGACACTAGAAAGAAAATTTTAAAGCCCCCTGTTAGGCCATCATCTACACGACATAGCCCTGAATTTTCCAATGCGCAGCTCTTTGCAAAAGAGAGATATTGGCAAGGAAAAGCTGTCTTGTACCATTGCATTTTTCTCCCAAACGAAGGACACTAGAAAGAAAATGTTAAAGCCTCCTGTTAGGCCATCATCTACACGACATAGCCCTGAATTTTCCAATGCGTAGCTCTTTGCAAAAGAGAGATATTGGCAAGGAAAAGCTGTCTTGTACCTTTGCATTTTTCTCCCAAACGAAGGACACTAGAAAGAAAATTTTAAAGCCTCCTGTTAGGCCATCATCTACACGACATAGCCCTGAATTTTCCAATGCGCAGTTCTTTGCAAAAGAGAGATATTAGCAAGGAAAAGCTGTCTTGTACCTTTGCATTTTTCTCCCAAACGAAGGAAACTAGAAAGAAAATTTTAAAGCCTCCTGTTAGGCCGTCATCTACACGACATAGCCCTGAATTTTCCAATGCGCAGCTCTTTGCAAAAGAGAGATATTGGCAAGGAAAAGCTGTCTTGTACCATTGCATTTTTCTCCCAAACGAAGGACACTAGAAAGAAAATTTTAAAGCCTCCTGTTAGGCCATCATCTACACGACATAGCCCTGAATTTTCCAATGCGCAGCTCTTTGCAAAAGAGAGATATTGGCAAGGAAAAGCTGTCTTGTACCATTGCATTTTTCTCCCAAACGAAGGACACTAGAAAGAAAATTTTAAAGCCTCCTGTTAGGCCATCATCTACACGACATAGCCCTGAATTTTCCAATGCGTAGCTCTTTGCAAAAGAGAGATATTGGCAAGGAAAAGCTGTCTTGTACCTTTGCATTTTTCTCCCAAACGAAGGACGCTAGAAAGAAAATTTTAAAGCCTCCTGTTAGGCCATCATCTACACGACATAGCCCTGAATTTTCCAATGCGCAGCTCTTTGCAAAAGAGAGATATTGGCAAGGAAAAGCTGTCTTGTACCTTTGCATTTTTCTCCCAAACGAAGGTCACTAGAAAGAAAATTTTAAAGCCTCCTGTTAGGCCATCATCTACACGACATAGCCCTGAATTTTCCAAAGCGTAGCTCTTTGCAAAAGAGAGATATTGGCAAGGAAAAGCTGTCTTGTACCTTTGCATTTTTCTCCCAAACGAAGGACACTAGAAAGAAAATTTTAAAGCCCCCTGTTAGGCCATCATCTACACGACATAGCCCAGAATTTTCCAATGCGCAGCTCTTTGCAAAAGAGAGATATTGGCAAGGAAAAGCTGTCTTGTACCATTGCATTTTTCTCCCAAACGAAGGACACTAGAAAGAAAATGTTAAAGCCTCCTGTTAGGCCATCATCTACACGACATAGCCCTGAATTTTCCAATGCGCAGCTCTTTGCAAAAGAGAGATATTGGCAAGGAAAAGCTGTCTTGTATCTTTGCATTTTTCTCCCAAACGAAGGTCACTAGAAAGAAAATGTTAAAGCCTCCTGTTAGGCCATCATCTACACGACATAGCCCTGAATTTTCCAATGCGCAGCTCTTTGCAAAAGAGAGATTTTGGCAAGGAAAAGCTGTCTTGTATCTTTGCATTTTTCTCCCAAACGAAGGTCACTAGAAAGAAAATTGTAAAGCCTCCTGTTAGGCCATCATCTACACGACATAGCCCTGAATTTTCCAATGCGTAGCTCTTTGCAAAAGAGAGATATTGGCAAGGAAAAGCTGTCTTGTACCTTTGCATTTTTCTCCCAAACGAAGGACACTAGAAAGAAAATTTTAAAGCCTCCTGTTAGGCCATCATCTACACGACATAGCCCTGAATTTTCCAATGCGCAGCTCTTTGCAAAAGAGAGATATTGGCAAGGAAAAGCTGTCTTGTACCATTGCATTTTTCTCCCAAACGAAGGACACTAGAAAGAACATTTTAAAGCCTCCTGTTAGGCCATCATCTACACGACATAGCCCTGAATTTTCCAATGCGCAGCTCTTTGCAAAAGAGAGATATTGGCAAGGAAAAGCTGTCTTGTACCTTTGCATTTTTCTCCCAAACGAAGGACACTAGAAAGAAAATTTTAAAGCCTCCTGTTAGGCCATCATCTACACGACATAGCCCTGAATTTCCCAATGCGCAGCTCTTTGCAAAAGAGAGATATTGGCAAGGAAAAGCTGTCTTGTACCATTGCATTTTTCTCCCAAACGAAGGACACTAGAAAGAAAATTTTAAAGCCTCCTGTTAGGCCATCATCTACACGACATAGCCCTGAATTTTCCAATGCGCAGCTCTTTGCAAAAGAGAGATATTGGCAAGGAAAAGCTGTCTTGTACCTTTGCATTTTTCTCCCAAACGAAGGACACTAGAAAGAAAATTTTAAAGCCTCCTGTTAGGCCATCATCTACACGACATAGCCCTGAATTTTCCAATGCGCAGCTCTTTGCAAAAGAGAGATATTGGCAAGGAAAAGCTGTCTTGTACCATTGCATTTTTCTCCCAAACGAAGGACACTAGAAAGAAAATTTTAAAGCCTCCTGTTAGGCCATCATCTACACGACATAGCCCTGAATTTTCCAATGCGTAGCTCTTTGCAAAAGAGAGATATTGGCAAGGAAAAGCTGTCTTGTACCTTTGCATTTTTCTCCCAAACGAAGGACACTAGAAAGAAAATTTTAAAGCCTCCTGTTAGGCCATCATCTACACGACATAGCCCTGAATTTTCCAATGCGTAGCTCTTTGCAAAAGAGAGATATTGGCAAGGAAAAGCTGTCTTGTACCTTTGCATTTTTCTCCCAAACGAAGGACCCTAGAAAGAAAATTTTAAAGCCTCCTGTTAGGCCATCATCTACACGACATAGCCCTGAATTTTCCAATGCGCAGCTCTTTGCAAAAGAGAGATATTGGCAAGGAAAAGCTGTCTTGTACCTTTGCATTTTTCTCCCAAACGAAGGACACTAGAAAGAACATTTTAATGCCTCCTGTTAGGCCATCATCTACACGACATAGCCCTGAATTTTCCAATGCGCAGCTCTTTGCAAAAGAGAGATATTGGCAAGGAAAAGCTGTCTTGTACCTTTGCATTTTTCTCCCAAACGAAGGTCACTAGAAAGAAAATTTTAAAGCCTCCTGTTAGGCCATCATCTACACGACATAGCCCTGAATTTTCCAATGCGCAGCTCTTTGCAAAAGAGAGATATTGGCAAGGAAAAGCTGTCTTGTACCATTGCATTTTTCTCCCAAACGAAGGACACTAGAAAGAAAATTTTAAAGCCTCCTGTTAGGCCATCATCTACACGACATAGCCCTGAATTTTCCAATGCGCAGCTCTTTGCAAAAGAGAGATATTGGCAAGGAAAGGCTGTCTTGTACCTTTGCATTTTTCTCCCAAACGAAGGTCACTAGAAAGAAAATTTTAAAGCCTCCTGTTAGGCCATCATCTACACGACATAGCCCTGAATTTTCCAATGCGTAGCTCTTTGCAAAAGAGAGATATTGGCAAGGAAAAGCTGTCTTGTACCTTTGCATTTTTCTCCCAAACGAAGGACACTAGAAAGAAAATTTTAAAGCCTCCTGTTAGGCCATCATCTACACGACATAGCCCTGAATTTTCCAATGCGCAGTTCTTTGCAAAAGAGAGATATTGGCAAGGAAAAGCTGTCTTGTACCTTTGCATTTTTCTCCCAAACGAAGGAAACTAGAAAGAAAATTTTAAAGCCTCCTGTTAGGCCGTCATCTACACGACATAGCCCTGAATTTTCCAATGCGCAGCTCTTTGCAAAAGAGAGATATTGGCAAGGAAAAGCTGTCTTGTACCATTGCATTTTTCTCCCAAACGAAGGACACTAGAAAGAAAATTTTAAAGCCTCCTGTTAGGCCATCATCTACACGACATAGCCCTGAATTTTCCAATGCGTAGCTCTTTGCAAAAGAGAGATATTGGCAAGGAAAAGCTGTCTTGTACCTTTGCATTTTTCTCCCAAACGAAGGACGCTAGAAAGAAAATTTTAAAGCCTCCTGTTAGGCCATCATCTACACGACATAGCCCTGAATTTTCCAATGCGCAGCTCTTTGCAAAAGAGAGATATTGGCAAGGAAAAGCTGTCTTGTACCTTTGCATTTTTCTCCCAAACGAAGGTCACTAGAAAGAAAATTTTAAAGCCTCCTGTTAGGCCATCATCTACACGACATAGCCCTGAATTTTCCAATGCGTAGCTCTTTGCAAAAGAGAGATATTGGCAAGGAAAAGCTGTCTTGTACCTTTGCATTTTTCTCCCAAACGAAGGACACTAGAAAGAAAATTTTAAAGCCTACTGTTAGGCCTTCATCTACACTGCATAGCCCTGAATTTACCAATGTGTATCTCCTTGCAAAAGAAAGATATTGGCAAGGAAAAGCTGTCTTGTACCTTTGCATTATTCTCCCAAACTAAGGACACAAGAGAGAAAATATTAAAGCCTACTGTTAGGCCTTCATCTACACTGCATAGCCCTGAATTTACCAATGTGTATCTCCTTGCAAAAGAAAGATATTGGCAAGGAAAAGCTGTCTTGTACCTTTGCATTTTTCTCCCAAACTAAGGACACTAGAGAGAAAATTTTAAAGAATACTGTTAGGCCTTCATCTACACTGCATAGACATGAATTTACCAATGTGTATCTCCTTGCAAAAGAAAGATATTGGCAAGGAAAAGCTGTCTTGTACCTTTGCATTTTTCTCCAAAACTAAGGACACTAGAGAGAAAATTTTAAAGCCTACTGTAAGGCCTTCATCTACACTGCATAGCCCTGAATTTACCAATGTGTATCTCCTTGCAAAAGAAAGATATTGGCAAGGAAAAGCTGTCTTGTACCTTTGCATTTTTCTCCCAAACTAAGGACACTAGAGAGAAAATGTTAAACCCTACTGTTAGGCCTTCATCTACACTGCATAGCCCTGAATTTACCAATGTGTATCTCCTTGCAAAAGAAAGATATTGGCAAGGAAAAGCTGTCTTGTACCTTTGCATTATTCTCCCAAACTAAGGACACAAGAGAGAAAATATTAAAGCCTACTGTTAGGCCTTCATCTACACTGCATAGCCCTGAATTTACCAATGTCTATCTCCTTGCAAAAGAAAGATATTGGCAAGGAAAAGCTGTCTTGTACCTTTGCATTTTTCTCCCAAACAAAGGACACTAGAGAGAAAATGTTAAAGCCTACTGTTAGGCCTTCATCTACACTGCATAGCCCTGAATTTACCAATGTGTATGTCCTTGCAAAAGAAAGCTATTGGTAAGGAAAAGCAGTCTTGTACCTTTGCATTTTTCTCCCAAACTAAGGACACTAGAGAGAAAATTTTAAAGCCTACTGTTAGGCCTTCATCTACACTGCATAGCCCTGAATTTACCAATGTGTATCTCCTTGCAAAAGAAAGATATTGGCAAGGAAAAGCTGTCTGGTACCTTTGACAATGCATAGCCCTGAATTTACCAATGTGTATCTACTTGCAAAAGAAAGATATCGGCAAGGAAAAGCTGTCTTGTACCTTTGCATTTTTCTCCCAAACTAAGGACACTAGAGAGAAAATTTTAAAGCCTACTGTAAGGCCTTCATCTACACTGCATAGCCCTGAATTTACCAATGTGTATCTCCTTGCAAAAGAAAGATATTGGCAAGGAAAAGCTGTCTTGTACCTTTGCATTTTTCTCCCAAACTAAGGACACTAGAGAGAAAATTTTAAAGCCTACTGTTAGGCCTTCATCTACACTGCATAGCCCTGAATTTACCAATGTGATTCTCCTTGCAAAAGAAAGATATTGGCAAGGAAAAGCTGTCTTGTACCTTTGCATTTTTCTCCCAAACTAAGGACACAAGAGAGAAAATATTAAAGCCTACTGTTAGGCCTTCATCTACACTGCTTAGCCCTGAATTTACCAATGTGTATCTCCTTGCAAAAGAAAGATATGGTCAAGGAAAAGCTGTCTTGTACCTTTGCATTTTTCTCCCAAACTAAGGACACTAGAGAGAAAATTTTAAAAGCCTTCTGTTAGGCCTTCATCTACATTGCATAGCCCTGAATTTACCAATGTGTATCTCCTTGCAAAAGAAAGAAATTGGCAAGGAAAAGTGTCTTGTACCTTTGCATTTTTCTCCCAAACTAAGGACACTAGAGAGAAAATTTTAAAGCCTACTGTTAGGCCTTCATCTACACTGCATAGCCCTGAATTTACCA
Organism: Pseudophryne corroboree; assembly: GCF_028390025.1. Lineage (NCBI taxonomy): Eukaryota > Metazoa > Chordata > Amphibia > Anura > Myobatrachidae > Pseudophryne > Pseudophryne corroboree. The sequence continues at coordinate 172,181 of NW_026967706.1, forward strand.
ATGTGTATCTCCTTGCAAAAGAAAGATATTGGCAAGGAAAAGCTGTCTTGTACCTTTTCCATTTTTCTCCCAAACTAAGGACACCAGAGAGAAAATTTTAAAGCCTACTGTTAGGCCTTCATCTACACTGCATAGCCCTGAATTTACCAATGTGTATCTCCTTGCAAAAGATAGATATTGGCAAAGAAAAGCTGTCTTGTACCTTTGCATTTTTCTCCCAAACTAAGGACACTGGAGAGAAAATTTTAAACCCTACTGTTAGGCCTTCATCTACACTGCATAGCCCTGAATTTACCAATGTGTATCTCCTTGCAAAAGAAAGATATTGGCTAGGAAAAGCTGTCTTGTACCTTTGCATTTTTCTCCCAAACGACACTAGAGAGAACATTTTAAAGCCTTCTGTTAGGCCTTCATGTACACTGCATAGCCCTGAATTTACCAATGTGTATCTCCTTGCAAAAGAAAGATATCGGCAAGGAAAAGCTGTCTTGTACCTTTGCATTTTTCTCCCAAACTAAGGACACTAGAGAGAAAATTTTAAAGCCTACTGTAAGGCCTTCATCAACACTGCATAGCCCTGAATTTACCAATGTGTATCTCCTTGCAAAAGAAAGATATTGGCAAGGAAAAGCTGTCTGGTACCTTTGACACTGCATAGCCCTGAATTTACCAATGTGTATCTCCTTGCAAAAGAAAGATATTGGCAAAGAAAAGCTGTCTTGTACCTTTGCATTTTTCTCCCAAACTAAGGACACTAGAGAGAAAATTTTAAAGCCTCCTGTTAGGCCTTCATCAACACTGCATAGCCGTGAATTTACCAATGTGTATCTCCTTGCAAAAGAAAGATATTGGCAAGGAAAAGTTCTCTGGTACCTTTGCATTTTTCTCCCAAACTAAGGACAAAAGAGAGAAAATTTTAAAGCCTACTGTCAGGCCTTCATCTACACTGCATAGCCCTGAATTTACCAATGTGTATCTCCTAGCAAAAGAAAGATATTGGCAAAGAAAAAGCTGTCTTGTACCTTTGCATTTTTCTCCCAAACTAAGGACACTAGAGAGAAATTTTTAAAGCCTCCTGTTAGGCCTTCATCTACACTGCATAGCCCTGAATTTACCAATGTGTATCTCCTTGCAAAAGAAAGATATTGGCAAGGAAAAGCTGTCTTGTACCTTTGCATTTTTCTCCCAAACTAAGGACACTAGAGAGAAAATGTTAAAGCCTCCTGTTAGGCCTTCATCTACACTGCATAACCCTGAATTTACCAATGTGTATGTCCTTGCAAAAGAAAGCTATTGGCAAGGAAAAGCTGTCTTGTACCTTTGCATTTTTCTCCCAAACTAAGGACACTAGAGAGAAAATTTTAAAGCCTACTGTTAGGCCTTCATCTACACTGCATAGCCCTGAATTTACCAATGTGTATCTCCTTGCAAAAGAAAGATATTGGCAAGGAAAAGCTGTCTTGTACCTTTGCATTTTTCTCCCAAACTAAGGACACTAGAGAGAAAATGTTAAACCCTACTGTTAGGCCTTCATCTACACTGCATAGCCCTGAATTTACCAATGTGTATCTCCTTGCAAAAGAAAGATATTGGCAAGGAAAAGCTGTCTTGTACCTTTGCATTATTCTCCCAAACTAAGGACACAAGAGAGAAAATATTAAAGCCTACTGTTAGGCCTTCATCTACACTGCATAGCCCTGAATTTACCAATGTGTATCTCCTTGCAAAAGAAAGATATTGGCAAGGAAAAGCTGTCTTGTACCTTTGCATTTTTCTCCCAAAGGACACTAGAGAGAAAATTTTAAAGCCTACTGTTAGGCCTTCATCTACACTGCATAGCCCTGAATTTACCAATGTGTATGTCCTTGCAAAAGAAAGCTATTGGTAAGGAAAAGCAGTCTTGTACCTTTGCATTTTTCTCCCAAACTAAGGACACTAGAGAGAAAATTTTAAAGCCTACTGTTAGGCCTGCATCTACACTGCATAGCCCTGAATTTACCAATGTGTATCTCCTTGCAAAAGAAAGATATTGGCAAGGAAAAGCTGTCTGGTACCTTTGACAATGCATAGCCCTGAATTTACCAATGTGTATCTCCTTGCAAAAGAAAGATATCGGCAAGGAAAAGCTGTCTTGTACCTTTGCATTTTTCTCCCAAACTAAGGACACTAGAGAGAAAATTTTAAAGCCTACTGTTAGGCCTTCATCTACACTGCATAGCCCTGAATTTACCAATGTGTATGTCCTTGCAAAAGAAAGCTATTGGTAAGGAAAAGCTGTATTGTACCTTTGCATTTTTCTCCCAAACTAAGGACACTAGAGAGAAAATTTTAAAGCCTACTGTAAGGCCTTCATCAACACTGCATAGCCCTGAATTTACCAATGTGTATCTCCTTGCAAAAGAAAGATATTGGCAAGGAAAAGCTGTCTGGTACCTTTGACACTGCATAGCTCTGAATTTACCAATGTGTATCTCCTTGCAAAAGAAAGATATTGGCAAAGAAAAGCTGTCTTGTACCTTTGCATTTTTCTCAAAAACTAAGGACACTAGAGAGAAAATTTTAAAGCCTCCTGTTAGGCCTTCATCAACACTGCATAGCCTTGAATTTACCAATGTGTATCTCCTTGCAAAAGAAAGATATTGGCAAGGAAAAGTTCTCTGGTACCTTTGCATTTTTCTCCCAAACTAAGGACAAAAGAGAGAAAATTTTAAAGCCTACTGTCAGGCCTTCATCTACACTGCATAGCCCTGAATTTACCAATGTGTATCTCCTAGCAAAAGAAAGATATTGGCAAAGAAAAAGCTGTCTTGTACCTTTGCATTTTTCTCCCAAACTAAGGACACTAGAGAGAAATTTTTAAAGCCTCCTGTTAGGCCTTCATCTACACTGCATAGCCCTGAATTTACCAATGTGTATCTCCTTGCAAAAGAAAGATATTGGCAAGGAAAAGCTGTCTTGTACCTTTGCATTTTTCTCCCAAACTAAGGACACTAGAGAGAAAATTTTAAAGCCTCCTGTTAGGCCTTCATCTACACTGCATAACCCTGAATTTACCAATGTGTATGTCCTTGCAAAAGAAAGCTATTGGCAAGGAAAAGCTGTCTTGTACCTTTGCATTTTTCTCCCAAACTAAGGACACTAGAGAGAAAATGTTAAAGCCTCCTGTTAGGCCTTCATCTACACTGCATAGCCCTGAATTTACCAATGTGTATGTCCTTGCAAAAGAAAGCTATTGGTAAGGAAAAGCTGTATTGTACCTTTGCATTTTTCTCCCAAACTAAGGACACTAGAGAGAAAATTTTAAAGCCTACTGTTAGGCCTTCATCTACACTGCATAGCCCTGAATTTACCAATGTGTATGTCCTTGCAAAAGAAAGCTATTGGTAAGGAAAAGCTGTATTGTACCTTTGCATTTTTCTCCCAAACTAAGGACACTAGAGAGAAAATTTTAAAGCCTACTGTTAGGCCTTCATCTACACTGCATAGCCCTGAATTTACCAATGTGTATCTCCTTGCAAAAGAAAGATATCGGCAAGGAAAAGCTGTCTTGTACCTTTGCATTTTTCTCCCAAACTAAGGACACTAGAGAGAAAATTTTAAAGCCTACTGTAAGGCCTTCATCTACACTGCATAGCCCTGAATTTACCAATGTGTATCTCCTTGCAAAAGAAAGATATTGGCAAGGAAAAGCTGTCTTGTACCTTTGCATTTTTCTCCCAAACTAAGGACACTAGAGAGAAAATTTTAAAGCCTACTGTTAGGCCTTCATCTACACTGCATAGCCCTGAATTTACCAATGTGTATCTCCTTGCAAAATAAATATATTGGCAAGGAAAAGCTGTCTTGTACCTTTGCATTTTTCTCCCAAACTAAGGACACTAGAGAGAAAATTTTAAAGCCTACTGTTAGGCCTTCATCTACACTGCATAGCCCTGAATTTACCAATGTGTATCTCCTTGCAAAAGAAAGATATTGGCAAGGAAAAGCTGTCTTGTACCTTTGCATTTTTCTCCCAAACTAAGGACACTAGAGAGAAAATGTTAAACCCTACTGTTAGGCCTTCATCTACACTGCATAGCCCTGAATTTACCAATGTGTATCTCCTTGCAAAAGAAAGATATTGGCAAGGAAAAGCTGTCTTGTACCTTTGCATTATTCTCCCAAACTAAGGACACAAGAGAGAAAATATTAAAGCCTACTGTTAGGCCTTCATCTACACTGCATAGCCCTGAATTTACCAATGTGTATCTCCTTGCAAAAGAAAGATATTGGCAAGGAAAAGCTGTCTTGTACCTTTGCATTTTTCTCCCAAACTAAGGACACTAGAGAGAAAATTTTAAAGCCTACTGTAAGGCCTTCATCTACACTGCATAGCCCTGAATTTACCAATGTGTATCTCCTTGCAAAAGAAAGATATTGGCAAGGAAAAGCTGTCTTGTACCTTTGCATTTTTCTCCCAAACTAAGGACACTAGAGAGAAAATTTTAAAGCCTACTGTTAGGCCTTCATCTACACTGCATAGCCCTGAATTTACCAATGTGATTCTCCTTGCAAAAGAAAGATATTGGCAAGGAAAAGCTGTCTTGTACCTTTGCATTTTTCTCCCAAACTAAGGACACAAGAGAGAAAATATTAAAGCCTACAGTTAGGCCTTCATCTACACTGCTTAGCCCTGAATTTACCAATGTGTATCTCCTTGCAAAAGAAAGATATGGTCAAGGAAAAGCTGTCTTGTACCTTTGCATTTTTCTCCCAAACTAAGGACAATAGAGAGAAAATTTTAAAGCCTCCTGTTAGGCCTTCATCAACACTGCATAGCCTTGAATTTACCAATGTGTATCTCCTTGCAAAAGAAAGATATGGTCAAGGAAAAGCTGTCTTGTACCTTTGCATTTTTCTCCCAAACTAAGGACAATAGAGAGAAAATTTTAAAGCCTACTGTTAGGCCTTCATCTACACTGCATAGCCCTGAATTTACCAATGTGTATCTCCTAGCAAAAGAAAGATATTGGCAAAGAAAAAGCTGTCTTGTACCTTTGCATTTTTCTCCCAAACTAAGGACACTAGAGAGAAAATTTTAAAGCCTCCTGTTAGGCCTTCATCTACACTGCATAGCTCTGAATTTACCAATGTGTATCTCCTTGCAAAAGAAAGATATTGGCAAGGAAAAGCTGTCTTGTACCTTTGCATTTTTCTCCCAAACTAAGGACACTAGAGAGCAAATGTTAAAGCCTCCTGTTAGGCCTTCATCTACACTGCATAGCCCTGAATTTACCAATGTGTATCTCCTTGCAAAAGAAAGATATTGGCAAGGAAAAGCTGTCTGGTACCTTTGACACTGCATAGCCCTGAATTTACCAATGTGTATCTCCTTGCAAAAGAAAGATATTGGCAAGGAAAAGCTGTCTTGTACCTTTGCATTTTTCTCCCAAACTAAGGACACTAGAGAGAAAATTTTAAACCCTACTGTTAGGCCTTCATCTACACTGCATAGCCCTGAATTTACCAATGTGTATCTCATTGCAAAAGAAAGATATTGGCAAGGAAAAGCTGTCTGGTACCTTTGACACTGCATAGCCCTGAATTTACCAATGTGTATCTCCTTGCAAAAGAAAGATATTGGCAAAGAAAAGCTGTCTTGTACCTTTGCATTTTTCTCCCAAACTAAGGACACTAGAGAGAATATTTTAAAGCCTCCTGTTAGGCCTTCATCAACACTGCATAGCCTTGAATTTACCAATGTGTATCTCCTTGCAAAAGAAAGATATTGGCAATTAAAAGCTGTCTTGTACCTCTGCATTTTTCTCCCAAACTAAGGACACTAGAGAGAAAATTTTAAAGCCTACTGTTAGGCCTTCTTCTACACTGCATAGCCCTGAATTTACCAATGTGTATCTCGTTGCAAAAGAAAGATATGGGCAAGGACAAGCTGTCTTGTACCTTTGCATTTTTCTACCAAACTAAGAACACTAGAGAGAACATTTTAAAGCCTCCTGTTAGGCCTTCATCTACACTGCATAGCCCTGAATTTACCAATGTGTATCTCCTTGCAAAAGAAAGATATCAGCAAGGAAAAGCTGTCTTGTACCTTTGCATTTTTCTCCCAAACTAAGGACACTAGAGAGAAAATTTTAAAGCCTACTTTAGGCCTTCATCTACACTGCATAGCCCTGAATTTACCAATGTGTATCTCCTTGCAAAAGAAAGATATTGGCAAGGAAAAGCTGTCTGGTACCTTTGACACTGCATAGCCCTGAATTTACCAATGTGTATCTCCTTGCAAAAGAAAGATATCGGCAAGGAAAAGCTGTCTTGTACCTTTGCATTTTTCTCCCAAACTAAGGACACTAGAGAGAAAATTTTAAAGCCTACTGTTAGGCCTTCATCTACACTGCATAGCCCTGAATTTACCAATGTGTATCTCATTGCAAAAGAAAGATATTGGCAAGGAAAAGCTGTCTTGTACCTTTGCATTTTTCTCCCAAACAAAGGACACTAGAGAGAAAATTTTAAAGCCTACTGTTAGGCCTGCATCTACACTGCATAGCCCTGAATTTACCAATGTGTATCTCCTTGCAAAAGAAAGATATTGGCAAGGAAAAGCTGTCTGGTACCTTTGACAATGCATAGCCCTGAATTTACCAATGTGTATCTCCTTGCAAAAGAAAGATATCGGCAAGGAAAAGCTGTCTTGTACCTTTGCATTTTTCTCCCAAACTAAGGACACTAGAGAGAAAATTTTAAACCCTACTGTTAGGCCTTCATCTACACTGCATAGCCCTGAATTTACCAATGTGTATGTCCTTGCAAAAGAAAGCTATTGGTAAGGAAAAGCTGTATTGTACCTTTGCATTTTTCTCCCAAACTAAGGACACTAGAGAGAAAATTTTAAAGCCTACTGTAAGGCCTTCATCAACACTGCATAGCCCTGAATTTACCAATGTGTATCTCCTTGCAAAAGAAAGATATTGGCAAGGAAAATCTGTCTGGTACCTTTGACACTGCATAGCTCTGAATTTACCAATGTGTATCTCCTTGCAAAAGAAAGATATTGGCAAAGAAAAGCTGTCTTGTACCTTTGCATTTTTCTCCCAAACTAAGGACACTAGAGAGAAAATTTTAAAGCCTCCTGTTAGGCCTTCATCAACACTGCATAGCCTTGAATTTACCAATGTGTATCTCCTTGCAAAAGAAAGATATTGGCAAGGAAAAGTTCTCTGGTACCTTTGCATTTTTCTCCCAAACTAAGGACAAAAGAGAGAAAATTTTAAAGCCTACTGTCAGGCCTTCATCTACACTGCATAGCCCTGAATTTACCAATGTGTATCTCCTAGCAAAAGAAAGATATTGGCAAAGAAAAAGCTGTCTTGTACCTTTGCATTTTTCTCCCAAACTAAGAACACTAGAGAGAAATTTTTAAAGCCTCCTGTTAGGCCTTCATCTACACTGCATAGCCCTGAATTTACCAATGTGTATCTCCTTGCAAAAGAAAGATATTGGCAAGGAAAAGCTGTCTTGTACCTTTGCATTTTTCTCCCAAACTAAGGACACTAGAGAGAAAATTTTAAAGCCTCCTGTTAGGCCTTCATCTACACTGCATAACCCTGAATTTACCAATGTGTATGTCCTTGCAAAAGAAAGCTATTGGCAAGGAAAAGCTGTCTTGTACCTTTGCATTTTTCTCCCAAACTAAGGACACTAGAGAGAAAATGTTAAAGCCTCCTGTTAGGCCTTCATCTACACTGCATAGCCCTGAATTTACCAATGTGTATGTCCTTGCAAAAGAAAGCTATTGGTAAGGAAAAGCTGTATTGTACCTTTGCATTTTTCTCCCAAACTAAGGACACTAGAGAGAAAATTTTAAAGCCTACTGTTAGGCCTTCATCTACACTGCATAGCCCTGAATTTACCAATGTGTATGTCCTTGCAAAAGAAAGCTATTGGTAAGGAAAAGCTGTATTGTACCTTTGCATTTTTCTCCCAAACTAAGGACACTAGAGAGAAAATTTTAAAGCCTACTGTTAGGCCTTCATCTACACTGCATAGCCCTGAATTTACCAATGTGTATCTCCTTGCAAAAGAAAGATATCGGCAAGGAAAAGCTGTCTTGTACCTTTGCATTTTTCTCCCAAACTAAGGACACTAGAGAGAAAATTTTAAAGCCTACTGTAAGGCCTTCATCTACACTGCATAGCCCTGAATTTACCAATGTGTATCTCCTTGCAAAAGAAAGATATTGGCAAGGAAAAGCTGTCTTGTACCTTTGCATTTTTCTCCCAAACTAAGGACACTAGAGAGAAAATTTTAAAGCCTACTGTTAGGCCTTCATCTACACTGCATAGCCCTGAATTTACCAATGTGTATCTCCTTGCAAAATAAATATATTGGCAAGGAAAAGCTGTCTTGTACCTTTGCATTTTTCTCCCAAACTAAGGACACTAGAGAGAAAATTTTAAAGCCTACTGTTAGGCCTTCATCTACACTGCATAGCCCTGAATTTACCAATGTGTATCTCCTTGCAAAAGAAAGATATTGGCAAGGAAAAGCTGTCTTGTACCTTTGCATTTTTCTCCCAAACTAAGGACACTAGAGAGAAAATGTTAAACCCTACTGTTAGGCCTTCATCTACACTGCATAGCCCTGAATTTACCAATGTGTATCTCCTTGCAAAAGAAAGATATTGGCAAGGAAAAGCTGTCTTGTACCTTTGCATTATTCTCCCAAACTAAGGACACAAGAGAGAAAATATTAAAGCCTACTGTTAGGCCTTCATCTACACTGCATAGCCCTGAATTTACCAATGTGTATCTCCTTGCAAAAGAAAGATATTGGCAAGGAAAAGCTGTCTTGTACCTTTGCATTTTTCTCCCAAACTAAGGACACTAGAGAGAAAATTTTAAAGCCTACTGTAAGGCCTTCATCTACACTGCATAGCCCTGAATTTACCAATGTGTATCTCCTTGCAAAAGAAAGATATTGGCAAGGAAAAGCTGTCTTGTACCTTTGCATTTTTCTCCCAAACTAAGGACACTAGAGAGAAAATTTTAAAGCCTACTGTTAGGCCTTCATCTACACTGCATAGCCCTGAATTTACCAATGTGATTCTCCTTGCAAAAGAAAGATATTGGCAAGGAAAAGCTGTCTTGTACCTTTGCATTTTTCTCCCAAACTAAGGACACAAGAGAGAAAATATTAAAGCCTACAGTTAGGCCTTCATCTACACTGCTTAGCCCTGAATTTACCAATGTGTATCTCCTTGCAAAAGAAAGATATGGTCAAGGAAAAGCTGTCTTGTACCTTTGCATTTTTCTCCCAAACTAAGGACAATAGAGAGAAAATTTTAAAGCCTCCTGTTAGGCCTTCATCAACACTGCATAGCCTTGAATTTACCAATGTGTATCTCCTTGCAAAAGAAAGATATTGGCAAGGAAAAGTTCTCTGGTACCTTTGCATTTTTCTCCCAAACTAAGGACAATAGAGAGAAAATTTTAAAGCCTACTGTTAGGCCTTCATCTACACTGCATAGCCCTGAATTTACCAATGTGTATCTCCTTGCAAAAGAAAGATATCAGCAAGGAAAAGCTGTCTTGTACCTTTGCATTTTTCTCCCAAACTAAGGACACTAGAGAGAAAATTTTAAAGCCTACTTTAGGCCTTCATCTACACTGCATAGCCCTGAATTTACCAATGTGTATCTCCTTGCAAAAGAAAGATATTGGCAAGGAAAAGCTGTCTGGTACCTTTGACACTGCATAGCCCTGAATTTACCAATGTGTATCTCCTTGCAAAAGAAAGATATCGGCAAGGAAAAGCTGTCTTGTACCTTTGCATTTTTCTCCCAAACTAAGGACACTAGAGAGAAAATTTTAAAGCCTACTGTTAGGCCTTCATCTACACTGCATAGCCCTGAATTTACCAATGTGTATCTCATTGCAAAAGAAAGATATTGGCAAGGAAAAGCTGTCTTGTACCTTTGCATTTTTCTCCCAAACAAAGGACACTAGAGAGAAAATTTTAAAGCCTACTGTTAGGCCTTCATCTACACTGCATAGCCCTGAATTTACCAATGTGTATGTCCTTGCAAAAGAAAGCTATTGGTAAGGAAAAGCAGTCTTGTACCTTTGCATTTTTCTCCCAAACTAAGGACACTAGAGAGAAAATTTTAAAGCCTACTGTTAGGCCTGCATCTACACTGCATAGCCCTGAATTTACCAATGTGTATCTCCTTGCAAAAGAAAGATATTGGCAAGGAAAAGCTGTCTGGTACCTTTGACAATGCATAGCCCTGAATTTACCAATGTGTATCTCCTTGCAAAAGAAAGATATCGGCAAGGAAAAGCTGTCTTGTACCTTTGCATTTTTCTCCCAAACTAAGGACACTAGAGAGAAAATTTTAAAGCCTACTGTTAGGCCTTCATCTACACTGCATAGCCCTGAATTTACCAATGTGTATGTCCTTGCAAAAGTAAGCTATTGGTAAGGAAAAGCTGTATTGTACCTTTGCATTTTTCTCCCAAACTAAGGACACTAGAGAGAAAATTTTAAAGCCTACTGTAAGGCCTTCATCAACACTGCATAGCCCTGAATTTACCAATGTGTATCTCCTTGCAAAAGAAAGATATTGGCAAGGAAAAGCTGTCTGGTACCTTTGACACTGCATAGCTCTGAATTTACCAATGTGTATCTCCTTGCAAAAGAAAGATATTGGCAAAGAAAAGCTGTCTTGTACCTTTGCATTTTTCTCCCAAACTAAGGACACTAGAGAGAAAATTTTAAAGCCTCCTGTTAGGCCTTCATCAACACTGCATAGCCTTGAATTTACCAATGTGTATCTCCTTGCAAAAGAAAGATATTGGCAAGGAAAAGTTCTCTGGTACCTTTGCATTTTTCTCCCAAACTAAGGACAAAAGAGAGAAAATTTTAAAGCCTACTGTCAGGCCTTCATCTACACTGCATAGCCCTGAATTTACCAATGTGTATCTCCTAGCAAAAGAAAGATATTGGCAAAGAAAAAGCTGTCTTGTACCTTTGCATTTTTCTCCCAAACTAAGGACACTAGAGAGAAATTTTTAAAGCCTCCTGTTAGGCCTTCATCTACACTGCATAGCCCTGAATTTACCAATGTGTATCTCCTTGCAAAAGAAAGATATTGGCAAGGAAAAGCTGTCTTGTACCTTTGCATTTTTCTCCCAAACTAAGGACCCTAGAGAGAAAATTTTAAAGCCTCCTGTTAGGCCTTCATCTACACTGCATAACCCTGAATTTACCAATGTGTATGTCCTTGCAAAAGAAAGCTATTGGCAAGGAAAAGCTGTCTTGTACCTTTGCATTTTTCTCCCAAACTAAGGACACTAGAGAGAAAATGTTAAAGCCTCCTGTTAGGCCTTCATCTACACTGCATAGCCCTGAATTTACCAATGTGTATGTCCTTGCAAAAGAAAGCTATTGGTAAGGAAAAGCTGTATTGTACCTTTGCATTTTTCTCCCAAACTAAGGACACTAGAGAGAAAATTTTAAAGCCTACTGTTAGGCCTTCATCTACACTGCATAGCCCTGAATTTACCAATGTGTATGTCCTTGCAAAAGAAAGCTATTGGTAAGGAAAAGCTGTATTGTACCTTTGCATTTTTCTCCCAAACTAAGGACACTAGAGAGAAAATTTTAAAGCCTACTGTTAGGCCTTCATCTACACTGCATAGCCCTGAATTTACCAATGTGTATCTCCTTGCAAAAGAAAGATATCGGCAAGGAAAAGCTGTCTTGTACCTTTGCATTTTTCTCCCAAACTAAGGACACTAGAGAGAAAATTTTAAAGCCTACTGTAAGGCCTTCATCTACACTGCATAGCCCTGAATTTACCAATGTGTATCTCCTTGCAAAAGAAAGATATTGGCAAGGAAAAGCTGTCTTGTACCTTTGCATTTTTCTCCCAAACTAAGGACACTAGAGAGAAAATTTTAAAGCCTACTGTTAGGCCTTCATCTACACTGCATAGCCCTGAATTTACCAATGTGTATCTCCTTGCAAAATAAATATATTGGCAAGGAAAAGCTGTCTTGTACCTTTGCATTTTTCTCCCAAACTAAGGACACTAGAGAGAAAATTTTAAAGCCTACTGTTAGGCCTTCATCTACACTGCATAGCCCTGAATTTACCAATGTGTATCTCCTTGCAAAAGAAAGATATTGGCAAGGAAAAGCTGTCTTGTACCTTTGCATTTTTCTCCCAAACTAAGGACACTAGAGAGAAAATGTTAAACCCTACTGTTAGGCCTTCATCTACACTGCATAGCCCTGAATTTACCAATGTGTATCTCCTTGCAAAAGAAAGATATTGGCAAGGAAAAGCTGTCTTGTACCTTTGCATTATTCTCCCAAACTAAGGACACAAGAGAGAAAATATTAAAGCCTACTGTTAGGCCTTCATCTACACTGCATAGCCCTGAATTTACCAATGTGTATCTCCTTGCAAAAGAAAGATATTGGCAAGGAAAAGCTGTCTTGTACCTTTGCATTTTTCTCCCAAACTAAGGACACTAGAGAGAAAATTTTAAAGCCTACTGTAAGGCCTTCATCTACACTGCATAGCCCTGAATTTACCAATGTGTATCTCCTTGCAAAAGAAAGATATTGGCAAGGAAAAGCTGTCTTGTACCTTTGCATTTTTCTCCCAAACTAAGGACACTAGAGAGAAAATTTTAAAGCCTACTGTTAGGCCTTCATCTACACTGCATAGCCCTGAATTTACCAATGTGATTCTCCTTGCAAAAGAAAGATATTGGCAAGGAAAAGCTGTCTTGTACCTTTGCATTTTTCTCCCAAACTAAGGACACAAGAGAGAAAATATTAAAGCATAGTTAGGCCTTCATCTACACTGCTTAACCCTGAATTTACCAATGTGTATCTCCTTGCAAAAGAAAGATATGGTCAAGGAAAAGCTGTCTTGTACCTTTGCATTTTTCTCCCAAACTAAGGACAATAGAGAGAAAATTTTAAAGCCTCCTGATAGGCCTTCATCAACACTGCATAGCCTTGAATTTACCAATGTGTATCTCCTTGCAAAAGAAAGATATTGGCAAGGAAAAGTTCTCTGGTACCTTTGCATTTTTCTCCCAAACTAAGGACAATAGAGAGAAAATTTTAAAGCCTACTGTTAGGCCTTCATCTACACTGCATAGCCCTGAATTTACCAATGTGTATCTCCTAGCAAAAGAAAGATATTGGCAAAGAAAAAGCTGTCTTGTACCTTTGCATTTTTCTCCCAAACTAAGGACACTAGAGAGAAAATTCTAAAGCCTCCTGTTAGGCCTTCATCTACACTGCATAGCTCTGAATTTACCAATGTGTATCTCCTTGCAAAAGAAAGATATTGGCAAGGAAAAGCTGTCTTGTACCTATGCATTTTTCTCCCAAACTAAGGACACTAGAGAGCAAATGTTAAAGCCTCCTGTTAGGCCTTCATCTACACTGCATAGCCCTGAATTTACCAATGTGTATCTCCTTGCAAAAGAAAGATATTGGCAAGGAAAAGCTGTCTGGTACCTTTGACACTGCATAGCCCTGAATTTACCAATGTGTATCTCCTTGCAAAAGAAAGATATTGGCAAGGAAAAGCTGTCTTGTACCTTTGCATTTTTCTCCCAAACTAAGGACACTAGAGAGAAAATTTTAAACCCTACTGTTAGGCCTTCATCTACACTGCATAGCCCTGAATTTACCAATGTGTATCTCATTGCAAAAGAAAGATATTGGCAAGGAAAAGCTGTCTGGTACCTTTGACACTGCATAGCCCTGAATTTACCAATGTGTATCTCCTTGCAAAAGAAAGATATTGGCAAAGAAAAGCTGTCTTGTACCTTTGCATTTTTCTCCCAAACTAAGGACACTAGAGAGAAAATTTTAAAGCCTCCTGTTAGGCCTTCATCAACACTGCATAGCCTTGAATTTACCAATGTGTATCTCCTTGCAAAAGAAAGATATTGGCAATTAAAAGCTGTCTTGTACCTCTGCATTTTTCTCCCAAACTAAGGACACTAGAGAGAAAATTTTAAAGCCTACTGTTAGGCCTTCTTCTACAATGCATAGCCCTGAATTTACCAATGTGTATCTCGTTGCAAAAGAAAGATATGGGCAAGGACAAGCTGTCTTGTACCTTTGCATTTTTCTACCAAACTAAGAACACTAGAGAGAACATTTTAAAGCCTCCTGTTAGGCCTTCATCTACACTGCATAGCCCTGAATTTACCAATGTGTATCTCCTTGCAAAAGAAAGATATCAGCAAGGAAAAGCTGTCTTGTACCTTTGCATTTTTCTCCCAAACTAAGGACACTAGAGAGAAAATTTTAAAGCCTACTTTAGGCCTTCATCTACACTGCATAGCCCTGAATTTACCAATGTGTATCTCCTTGCAAAAGAAAGATATTGGCAAGGAAAAGCTTTCTGGTACCTTTGACACTGCATAGCCCTGAATTTACCAATGTGTATCTCCTTGCAAAAGAAAGATATCGGCAAGGAAAAGCTGTCTTGTACCTTTGCATTTTTCTCCCAAACTAAGGACACTAGAGAGAAAATTTTAAAGCCTACTGTTAGGCCTTCATCTACACTGCATAGCCCTGAATTTACCAATGTGTATCTCATTGCAAAAGAAAGATATTGGCAAGGAAAAGCTGTCTTGTACCTTTGCATTTTTCTCCCAAACAAAGGACACTAGAGAGAAAATTTTAAAGCCTACTGTTAGGCCTTCATCTACACTGCATAGCCCTGAATTTACCAATGTGTATGTCCTTGCAAAAGAAAGCTATTGGTAAGGAAAAGCAGTCTTGTACCTTTGCATTTTTCTCCCAAACTAAGGACACTAGAGAGAAAATTTTAAAGCCTACTGTTAGGCCTGCATCTACACTGCATAGCCCTGAATTTACCAATGTGTATCTCCTTGCAAAAGAAAGATATTGGCAAGGAAAAGCTGTCTGGTACCTTTGACAATGCATAGCCCTGAATTTACCAATGTGTATCTCCTTGCAAAAGAAAGATATCGGCAAGGAAAAGCTGTCTTGTACCTTTGCATTTTTCTCCCAAACTAAGGACACTAGAGAGAAAATTTTAAAGCCTACTGTTAGGCCTTCATCTACACTGCATAGCCCTGAATTTACCAATGTGTATGTCCTTGCAAAAGAAAGCTATTGGTAAGGAAAAGCTGTATTGTACCTTTGCATTTTTCTCCCAAACTAAGGACACTAGAGAGAAAATTTTAAAGCCTACTGTAAGGCCTTCATCAACACTGCATAGCCCTGAATTTACCAATGTGTATCTCCTTGCAAAAGAAAGATATTGGCAAGGAAAAGCTGTCTGGTACCTTTGACACTGCATAGCTCTGAATTTACCAATGTGTATCTCCTTGCAAAAGAAAGATATTGGCAAAGAAAAGCTGTCTTGTACCTTTGCATTTTTCTCCCAAACTAAGGACACTAGAGAGAAAATTTTAAAGCCTCCTGTTAGGCCTTCATCAACACTGCATAGCCTTGAATTTACCAATGTGTATCTCCTTGCAAAAGAAAGATATTGGCAAGGAAAAGTTCTCTGGTACCTTTGCATTTTTCTCCCAAACTAAGGACAAAAGAGAGAAAATTTTAAAGCCTACTGCCAGGCCTTCATCTACACTGCATAGCCCTGAATTTACCAATGTGTATCTCCTAGCAAAAGAAAGATATTGGCAAAGAAAAAGCTGTCTTGTACCTTTGCATTTTTCTCCCAAACTAAGGACACTAGAGAGAAATTTTTAAAGCCTCCTGTTAGGCCTTCATCTACACTGCATAGCCCTGAATTTACCAATGTGTATCTCCTTGCAAAAGAAAGATATTGGCAAGGAAAAGCTGTCTTGTACCTTTGCATTTTTCTCCCAAACTAAGGACACTAGAGAGAAAATTTTAAAGCCTCCTGTTAGGCCTTCATCTACACTGCATAACCCTGAATTTACCAATGTGTATGTCCTTGCAAAAGAAAGCTATTGGCAAGGAAAAGCTGTCTTGTACCTTTGCATTTTTCTCCCAAACTAAGGACACTAGAGAGAAAATGTTAAAGCCTCCTGTTAGGCCTTCATCTACACTGCATAGCCCTGAATTTACCAATGTGTATGTCCTTGCAAAAGAAAGCTATTGGTAAGGAAAAGCTGTATTGTACCTTTGCATTTTTCTCCCAAACTAAGGACACTAGAGAGAAAATTTTAAAGCCTACTGTTAGGCCTTCATCTACACTGCATAGCCCTGAATTTACCAATGTGTATGTCCTTGCAAAAGAAAGCTATTGGTAAGGAAAAGCTGTATTGTACCTTTGCATTTTTCTCCCAAACTAAGGACACTAGAGAGAAAATTTTAAAGCCTACTGTTAGGCTTTCATCTACACTGCATAGCCCTGAATTTACCAATGTGTATCTCCTTGCAAAAGAAAGATATCGGCAAGGAAAAGCTGTCTTGTACCTTTGCATTTTTCTCCCAAACTAAGGACACTAGAGAGAAAATTTTAAAGCCTACTGTAAGGCCTTCATCTACACTGCATAGCCCTGAATTTACCAATGTGTATCTCCTTGCAAAAGAAAGATATTGGCAAGGAAAAGCTGTCTTGTACCTTTGCATTTTTCTCCCAAACTAAGGACACTAGAGAGAAAATTTTAAAGCCTACTGTTAGGCCTTCATCTACACTGCATAGCCCTGAATTTACCAATGTGTATCTCCTTGCAAAATAAATATATTGGCAAGGAAAAGCTGTCTTGTACCTTTGCATTTTTCTCCCAAACTAAGGACACTAGAGAGAAAATTTTAAAGCCTACTGTTAGGCCTTCATCTACACTGCATAGCCCTGAATTTACCAATGTGTATCTCCTTGCAAAAGAAAGATATTGGCAAGGAAAAGCTGTCTTGTACCTTTGCATTTTTCTCCCAAACTAAGGACACTAGAGAGAAAATGTTAAACCCTACTGTTAGGCCTTCATCTACACTGCATAGCCCTGAATTTACCAATGTGTATCTCCTTGCAAAAGAAAGATATTGGCAAGGAAAAGCTGTCTTGTACCTTTGCATTATTCTCCCAAACTAAGGACACAAGAGAGAAAATATTAAAGCCTACTGTTAGGCCTTCATCTACACTGCATAGCCCTGAATTTACCAATGTGTATCTCCTTGCAAAAGAAAGATATTGGCAAGGAAAAGCTGTCTTGTACCTTTGCATTTTTCTCCCAAACTAAGGACACTAGAGAGAAAATTTTAAAGCCTACTGTAAGGCCTTCATCTACACTGCATAGCCCTGAATTTACCAATGTGTATCTCCTTGCAAAAGAAAGATATTGGCAAGGAAAAGCTGTCTTGTACCTTTGCATTTTTCTCCCAAACTAAGGACACTAGAGAGAAAATTTTAAAGCCTACTGTTAGGCCTTCATCTACACTGCATAGCCCTGAATTTACCAATGTGATTCTCCTTGCAAAAGAAAGATATTGGCAAGGAAAAGCTGTCTTGTACCTTTGCATTTTTCTCCCAAACTAAGGACACAAGAGAGAAAATATTAAAGCCTACAGTTAGGCCTTCATCTACACTGCTTAGCCCTGAATTTACCAATGTGTATCTCCTTGCAAAAGAAAGATATGGTCAAGGAAAAGCTGTCTTGTACCTTTGCATTTTTCTCCCAAACTAAGGACAATAGAGAGAAAATTTTAAAGCCTCCTGTTAGGCCTTCATCAACACTGCATAGCCTTGAATTTACCAATGTGTATCTCCTTGCAAAAGAAAGATATTGGCAAGGAAAAGTTCTCTGGTACCTTTGCATTTTTCTCCCAAACTAAGGACAATAGAGAGAAAATTTTAAAGCCTACTGTTAGGCCTTCATCTACACTGCATAGCCCTGAATTTACCAATGTGTATCTCCTAGCAAAAGAAAGATATTGGCAAAGAAAAAGCTGTCTTGTACCTTTGCATTTTTCTCCCAAACTAAGGACACTAGAGAGAAAATTTTAAAGCCTCCTGTTAGGCCTTCATCTACACTGCATAGCTCTGAATTTACCAATGTGTATCTCCTTGCAAAAGAAAGATATTGGCAAGGAAAAGCTGTCTTGTACCTTTGCATTTTTCTCCCAAACTAAGGACACTAGAGAGCAAATGTTAAAGCCTCCTGTTAGGCCTTCATCTACACTGCATAGCCCTGAATTTACCAATGTGTATCTCCTTGCAAAAGAAAGATATTGGCAAGGAAAAGCTGTCTGGTACCTTTGACACTGCATAGCCCTGAATTTACCAATGTGTATCTCCTAGCAAAAGAAAGATATTGGCAAAGAAAAAGCTGTCTTGTACCTTTGCATTTTTCTCCCAAACTAAGGACACTAGAGAGAAATTTTTAAAGCCTCCTGTTAGGCCTTCATCTACACTGCATAGCCCTGAATTTACCAATGTGTATCTCCTTGCAAAAGAAAGATATTGGCAAGGAAAAGCTGTCTTGTACCTTTGCATTTTTCTCCCAAACTAAGGACACTAGAGAGAAAATTTTAAAGCCTCCTGTTAGGCCTTCAGCTACACTGCATAACCCTGAATTTACCAATGTGTATGTCCTTGCAAAAGAAAGCTATTGGCAAGGAAAAGCTGTCTTGTACCTTTGCATTTTTCTCCCAAACTAAGGACACTAGAGAGAAAATGTTAAAGCCTCCTGTTAGGCCTTCATCTACACTGCATAGCCCTGAATTTACCAATGTGTATGTCCTTGCAAAAGAAAGCTATTGGTAAGGAAAAGCTGTATTGTACCTTTGCATTTTTCTCCCAAACTAAGGACACTAGAGAGAAAATTTTAAAGCCTACTGTTAGGCCTTCATCTACACTGCATAGCCCTGAATTTACCAATGTGTATGTCCTTGCAAAAGAAAGCTATTGGTAAGGAAAAGCTGTATTGTACCTTTGCATTTTTCTCTCAAACTAAGGACACTAGAGAGAAAATTTTAAAGCCTACTGTTAGGCCTTCATCTACACTGCATAGCCCTGAATTTACCAATGTGTATCTCCTTGCAAAAGAAAGATATCGGCAAGGAAAAGCTGTCTTGTACCTTTGCATTTTTCTCCCAAACTAAGGACACTAGAGAGAAAATTTTAAAGCCTACTGTAAGGCCTTCATCTACACTGCATAGCCCTGAATTTACCAATGTGTATCTCCTTGCAAAAGAAAGATATTGGCAAGGAAAAGCTGTCTTGTACCTTTGCATTTTTCTCCCAAACTAAGGACACTAGAGAGAAAATTTTAAAGCCTACTGTTAGGCCTTCATCTACACTGCATAGCCCTGAATTTACCAATGTGTATCTCCTTGCAAAATAAATATATTGGCAAGGAAAAGCTGTCTTGTACCTTTGCATTTTTCTCCCAAACTAAGGACACTAGAGAGAAAATTTTAAAGCCTACTGTTAGGCCTTCATCTACACTGCATAGCCCTGAATTTACCAATGTGTATCTCCTTGCAAAAGAAAGATATTGGCAAGGAAAAGCTGTCTTGTACCTTTGCATTTTTCTCCCAAACTAAGGACACTAGAGAGAAAATGTTAAACCCTACTGTTAGGCCTTCATCTACACTGCATAGCCCTGAATTTACCAATGTGTATCTCCTTGCAAAAGAAAGATATTGGCAAGGAAAAGCTGTCTTGTACCTTTGCATTATTCTCCCAAACTAAGGACACAAGAGAGAAAATATTAAAGCCTACTGTTAGGCCTTCATCTATACTGCATAGCCCTGAATTTACCAATGTGTATCTCCTTGCAAAAGAAAGATATTGGCAAGGAAAAGCTGTCTTGTACCTTTGCATTTTTCTCCCAAACTAAGGACACTAGAGAGAAAATTTTAAAGCCTACTGTAAGGCCTTCATCTACACTGCATAGCCCTGAATTTACCAATGTGTATCTCCTTGCAAAAGAAAGATATTGGCAAGGAAAAGCTGTCTTGTACCTTTGCATTTTTCTCCCAAACTAAGGACACTAGAGAGAAAATTTTAAAGCCTACTGTTAGGCCTTCATCTACACTGCATAGCCCTGAATTTACCAATGTGATTCTCCTTGCAAAAGAAAGATATTGGCAAGGAAAAGCTGTCTTGTACCTTTGCATTTTTCTCCCAAACTAAGGACACAAGAGAGAAAATATTAAAGCCTACAGTTAGGCCTTCATCTACACTGCTTAGCCCTGAATTTACCAATGTGTATCTCCTTGCAAAAGAAAGATATGGTCAAGGAAAAGCTGTCTTGTACCTTTGCATTTTTCTCCCAAACTAAGGACAATAGAGAGAAAATTTTAAAGCCTCCTGTTAGGCCTTCATCAACACTGCATAGCCTTGAATTTACCAATGTGTATCTCCTTGCAAAAGAAAGATATTGGCAAGGAAAAGTTCTCTGGTACCTTTGCATTTTTCTCCCAAACTAAGGACAATAGAGAGAAAATTTTAAAGCCTACTGTTAGGCCTTCATCTACACTGCATAGCCCTGAATTTACCAATGTGTATCTCCTAGCAAAAGAAAGATATTGGCAAAGAAAAAGCTGTCTTGTACCTTTGCATTTTTCTCCCAAACTAAGGACACTAGAGAGAAAATTTTAAAGCCTCCTGTTAGGCCTTCATCTACACTGCATAGCTCTGAATTTACCAATGTGTATCTCCTTGCAAAAGAAAGATATTGGCAAGGAAAAGCTGTCTTGTACCTTTGCATTTTTCTCCCAAACTAAGGACACTAGAGAGCAAATGTTAAAGCCTCCTGTTAGGCCTTCATCTACACTGCATAGCCCTGAATTTACCAATGTGTATCTCCTTGCAAAAGAAAGATATTGGCAAGGAAAAGCTGTCTGGTACCTTTGACACTGCATAGCCCTGAATTTACCAATGTGTATCTCCTTGCAAAAGAAAGATATTGGCAAGGAAAAGCTGTCTTGTACCTTTGCATTTTTCTCCCAAACTAAGGACACTAGAGAGAAAATTTTAAACCCTACTGTTAGGCCTTCATCTACACTGCATAGCCCTGAATTTACCAATGTGTATCTCATTGCAAAAGAAAGATATTGGCAAGGAAAAGCTGTCTGGTACCTTTGACACTGCATAGCCCTGAATTTACCAATGTGTATCTCCTTGCAAAAGAAAGATATTGGCAAAGAAAAGCTGTCTTGTACCTTTGCATTTTTCTCCCAAACTAAGGACACTAGAGAGAAAATTTTAAAGCCTCCTGTTAGGCCTTCATCAACACTGCATAGCCTTTAATTTACCAATGTGTATCTCCTTGCAAAAGAAAGATATTGGCAATTAAAAGCTGTCTTGTACCTCTGCATTTTTCTCCCAAACTAAGGACACTAGAGAGAAAATGTTAAAGCCTACTGTTAGGCCTTCTTCTACACTGCATAGCCCTGAATTTACCAATGTGTATCTCGTTGCAAAAGAAAGATATGGGCAAGGACAAGCTGTCTTGTACCTTTGCATTTTTCTACCAAACTAAGAACACTAGAGAGAACATTTTAAAGCCTCCTGTTAGGCCTTCATCTACACTGCATAGCCCTGAATTTACCAATGTGTATCTCCTTGCAAAAGAAAGATATCAGCAAGGAAAAGCTGTCTTGTACCTTTGCATTTTTCTCCCAAACTAAGGACACTAGAGAGAAAATTTTAAAGCCTACTTTAGGCCTTCATCTACACTGCATAGCCCTGAATTTACCAATGTGTATCTCCTTGCAAAAGAAAGATATTGGCAAGGAAAAGCTGTCTGGTACCTTTGACACTGTATAGCCCTGAATTTACCAATGTGTATCTCCTTGCAAAAGAAAGATATCGGCAAGGAAAAGCTGTCTTGTACCTTTGCATTTTTCTCCCAAACTAAGGACACTAGAGAGAAAATTTTAAAGCCTACTGTTAGGCCTTCATCTACACTGCATAGCCCTGAATTTACCAATGTGTATCTCATTGCAAAAGAAAGATATTGGCAAGGAAAAGCTGTCTGGTACCTTTGACACTGCATAGCCCTGAATTTACCAATGTGTATCTCCTTGCAAAAGAAAGATATTGGCAAAGAAAAGCTGTCTTGTACCTTTGCATTTTTCTCCCAAACTAAGGACAATAGAGAGAAAATTTTAAAGCCTACTGTTAGGCCTTCATCTACACTGCATAGCCCTGAATTTACCAATGTGTATCTCCTAGCAAAAGAAAGATATTGGCAAAGAAAAAGCTGTCTTGTACCTTTGCATTTTTCTCCCAAACTAAGGACACTAGAGAGAAAATTTTAAAGCCTCCTGTTAGGCCTTCATCTACACTGCATAGCCCTGAATTTACCAATGTGTATCTCCTTGCAAAAGAAAGATATTGGCAAGGAAAAGCTGTCTGGTACCTTTGACACTGCATAGCCCTGAATTTACCAATGTGTATCTCCTTGCAAAAGAAAGATATTGGCAAGGAAAAGCTGTCTTGTACCTTTGCATTATTCTCCCAAACCAAGGACACAAGAGAGAAAATATTAAAGCCTCCTGTTAGGCCTTCATCAACACTGCATAGCCTTGAATTTACCAATGTGTATCTCCTTGCAAAAGAAAGATATTGGCAAGGAAAAGTTCTCTGGTACCTTTGCATTTTTCTCCCAAACTAAGGACAATAGAGAGAAAATTTTAAAGCCTACTGTTAGGCCTTCATCTACACTGCATAGCCCTGAATTTACCAATGTGTATCTCCTAGCAAAAGAAAGATATTGGCAAAGAAAAAGCTGTCTTGTACCTTTGCATTTTTCTCCCAAACTAAGGACACTAGAGAGAAAATTTTAAAGCCTCCTGTTAGGCCTTCATCTACACTGCATAGCCCTGAATTTACCAATGTGTATCTCCTTGCAAAAGAAAGATATTGGCAAGGAAAAGCTGTCTGGTACCTTTGACACTGCATAGCCCTGAATTTACCAATGTGTATCTCCTTGCAAAAGAAAGATATTGGCAAGGAAAAGCTGTCTTGTACCTTTGCATTTTTCTCCCAAACTAAGGACACTAGAGAGAAAATTTTAAACCCTACTGTTAGGCCTTCATCTACACTGCATAGCCCTGAATTTACCAATGTGTATCTCCTTGCAAAAGAAAGATATTGGCAAGGAAAAGCTGTCTGGTACCTTTGACAATGCATAGCCCTGAATTTACCAATGTGTATCTCCTTGCAAAAGAAAGATATCGGCAATGAAAAGCTGTCTTGTACCTTTGCATTTTTCTCCCAAACTAAGGACACTAGAGAGAAAATTTTAAAGCCTACTGTAAGGCCTTCATCTACACTGCATAGCCCTGAATTTACCAATGTGTATCTCCTTGCAAAAGAAAGATATTGGCAAGGAAAAGCTGTCTTGTACCTTTGCATTTTTCTCCCAAACTAAGGACACTAGAGAGAAAATTTTTAAGCCTACTGTTAGGCCTTCATCTACACTGCATAGCCCTGAATTTACCAATGTGATTCTCCTTGCAAAAGAAAGATATTGGCAAGGAAAAGCTGTCTTGTACCTTTGCATTTTTCTCCCAAACTAAGGACACAAGAGAGAAAATATTAAAGCCTACTGTTAGGCCTTCATCTACACTGCTTAGCCCTGAATTTACCAATGTGTATCTCCTTGCAAAAGAAAGATTTGGTCAAGGAAAAGCTGTCTTGTACCTTTGCATTTTTCTCCCAAACTAAGGACACTAGAGAGAAAATTTTAAAAGCCTTCTGTTAGGCCTTCATCTACTCTGCATAGCCCTGAATTTACCAATGTGTATCTCCTTGCAAAAGAAAGAAATTGGCAAGATAAAGTGTCTTGTACCTTTGCATTTTTCTCCCAAA